>NC_057795.1:547330756-547334610 GCF_018294505.1 Triticum aestivum | reverse complement strand
CTAAATGAGAAAGAATCCTCACATAGCTACATGTTTACTTAACTACTCAATTCATCTTCACTTATATCTTTTTGGAGTAGTTTGCCGAACACTCTCATGCTTCACTTATATTATTTTGAGAGTTGATAATAGTGATGAGAATTTGCATGTAATATGTGAGTTATATTAGTGAGCAGTTGTGGTTTAGTAAGAATATTGGTGTTAAGGTTTGTGATTCCCTATGCATGCATGTAAAGTCAATATTTATGCAACAAAGTTATATCCTACTTATGGTGCATTATTCAGTGTTAGTTATGTTCAATGCATGTTTATGACCGTTTTTTTATGGTTGTTTGCTTCTCAATCTATTTGCTAGCCTCCGTTTGTACTAAGTGGGAATGCTGCTTGTGCATCCAATTCCCTAAACCTAAAGTTGAGCCAAATGAGTCCACCATACCTAAATATGTGTGGTATTTACATGTCATTCCAAGTAAATTTGCATGTGCCAACTCTAGTCATTCAAAATAATTTTCCGTTTTGTGTGCCCGTACCGCTCATGTTGTAGGGGGTGGCCAATATCTTCCATGTTAGGCGGGTTATTCTCACGATGAGTGCTTATTCACGTGTCATTTCACGAGAAAGTGGCCGGTAATAGGGATGCCAGTCCCATAATGAAAAATATAGTAAATTCCTTGGAAAGTTGTTGGTATGGAGGGCATCCGTGGATACGTCTAGCCATGGATTGTTAAAGAATGGTGGAAAGGAAATGAACTTTATTTCTGTTTGGGAACTGCATATAATGTGTCTAAAATGGAAGATGTTGGGAACTCCCGGTTGTATCGTTGACAGGAAAAGCATGCCTCTCAAAATAATTTTATCTCTCTATTTTAAACCTTGAGCTCTTGTACCTCTGTAAATATCTGCTTCCCTCTGCGAAGGGCCTATCTATTTACTTTTATGCAATTTTTATTTTTAATTTGAGTCTTCACCTTCTTTTATAAGCACCAACTGGGGAGCACTATCATCATACTTGTGCATTGGGTGTAGCTAATATTGAGTGTGTTTCATGAATGGATCAATGATTGAGCATGACAGGTTAGGGATAACATTCTTTAGCATTGATATTTGTAAGGGCATGATATTTGTTGGTATGCTTGAGTATTTATATCTTTATGTCAAACTATAGACTATTGCCTTGAATCATTCGAATCTCAATATTCATGCCACAAAAAAAGATTTCATGATGAATATGATAGGTAGCATTTCACATCAAAAATTCTATTTTTAATTGCTACTTTATCATGATGAGTTTTATGAAAAAGAGTTTTTGTTGTTATGATTCTAGGAAAAGTGATTAAATTATCATTGATCAAACTTATGCACTATGCTAGCATTCACACTTTAGAAATTATTTCTATTATCATTTATCTACTCGAGGACGAGCAGGAATTAAGCTTGGGATGCTGATACGTCTCCAACGTATCTATAATTTATGAAGTATGCATGCCATGGTTGCAACAATGTTATATGGTTTTGGTGTGATTTGAATGGAACTAACCCGCATTGACGTTGTTTTCAGCAGAACTACCATGGTGTCATTTTTTGTGTAGAAATAAAAGTTCTCGGAATGGGCTGAAAATTTACGGTGATTTTTATGGACCAGAAGAGACTCACTTGATGTATGCTTTGGTACTCAACTCGCGGATACCCGAGGTGACATTGGGGTAATCTATCCATAGGGGTTGATGCACCTTTTTGTCCTACTTTCTCCGATAGAAACTTTGGGGGCACTCTTTGAAGTTCTTTGTGTTGGATTGAATATTATGAATCTGAAGTTGTTTGATACATATCATATAATTAACTCACGGATACTTGTGGTGACCCTAGAGTATCTAGGTGACATTAGGGTAGGTTGATGTGTATCATATGGTGTTATTCTAGTATGAACTCTAGGGCTGTTTGTGACAATTATAGGAATAGCTCAATAGATTGATCGGAAAGGATAACTTTGAGGTGGTTTTGTAGCCTACAAACAATTTCATCTTATGTTCTCCGCTAGATAAGAACTTTGGAGTGATTCTTTGTCGCACTTTGAGGGATTGTTATATGATTTTGTTATGTTAGCACTGTTGATAGATTGCACTAGTGAAACGTGAAAGTATGAACCCTAGGCCTTGTTCCTAAGCATTGCAATATCATTTGTGCTCACTTTTGTTACTTGCTACCTTGCTATTTTTATATTTTCAGATTACAAAAACCTATATCTACTATCCATACTACACTTGTATCAACATCTCTTCGCCGAACTAGTGCACCTATACAATTTGCCATTGTATTTGGGTATGTTGGGGACACAAGGGGTTTCTTGTATTTGGTTGCAGGGTTGTTGAGAGAGACCATCTTCATCCTACGCCTCCCACAGATTGATAAACCTTAGGTCATCCACTTGAGGGAAATTTGTTGTTGTCCTACAAAACTCTATGCTTGGAGGCCCAACACGAGTCTATAAGAACAAGTTGGTTAACAGACATCAAGCTCTTTTCTGGTGTCGTTGCCGGGGAGGTGGGTGCTTGAAGGTATATCTTTAGATCTTACAATTGAATCTTTTAGTTTCTTATTTAATTATGTTGGCAACGTCTAAAAGACTAAAACTGAACACTTGGATGTGCTTGCACATCTATTTCACAGAAAATATGTACTCCACGAACTAACACTATATACCTAGAGTAGCTTGGCATATAACTGCATGGGCTATGTGTGTTCAAGTTGTACGCCCAAGATTTTTGAAATGATGCCAAACATGCTGGATATTTTAAGTGATGTATCTTCTATAAGTCTGTAAGAAAACTATGTAGTATTATATGGAACAACCTCGTTATTCTTAATTTGGACGTTGATCATGTCGAACTGGTGTGATGATTCCATTTACTCCAATGTGAAATTTTGCTCTTCTGTAACTGAAATGAGATCAAGAATAATCATGATTTTTCAGGTGGTTGACGCCTGAGAAATGCTCTTGTAAGCGCTCTCTACTCATAAATCTGACCATCCTTTTCTTTTATGAGCATACCAGTGATCTTGATTAGCATTTGTAATCATGTTACAACTAGAGTAATTTTGTGCTTTGTGTATATTTTGTGCCAGAAACCACATTTATCCACTGACCTTCCAGTAACCAGATATAGGAGGTACATAAATATAAATCTTTTCCGCTGGATGCAATGGACGATTTTTTATAGAATCTATAATGGGAGCAATGTTTCATGTTTATGCCATTTATTTTCTGCAACAATCTTTCAACTAGAGTTATTGAAGATCAACTATCCATTATATAGTATTTAGAGTACAAATAAAACCATGGTTTTTATGATGGTCTGAGGGTTATATCAAATTAGTTCTTCACATACATGTTTCGGGATTGCACCCCAAAATATTATTGTGCCTCAAATGGTTTTTGTGCACAGGGATTTTAATGTTGAAGCTTTGACAAAGAAGCTCGATCATCACGTTATGTTTGCTACTGGTGGTGGTAGTGATTTTTTCACTCACAGTGTTCTGCCCAAATATTGGACATCATGGAGACCATGACGTTGCTAATTGTAATACAATCTCAACATAATCATTCTTAAATTCATTGTTGTAAAACTTGACCCTTGGTTCTTCGACTTTGTGTTGACGTTAATAACCAACTTGTATATTTGCTCGTGAAATTGTGCAACCATATTATGATTACCAAAGTACCTCATTTCCTCTTGTTGTTTATGGTTATTTTAGTTTTGTTAAAGAAGTTGATATATATGGTGCAAATTATTCACCTCTGCAATTGTGATCCTATTTTCGCAATATCTTCTGGTACTTGGGCGAGATCGCAGCAT
>NC_057795.1:547328393-547330221 GCF_018294505.1 Triticum aestivum | reverse complement strand
TCCTATTTTCTCATAGGAGCTCGTGGAAGATTACTTGTTACTCACATCAAATCACAATAGCACACAGATTTCTTTTTTGTGCAAACTGTTTTAGACACAACCTTTGTTTCGTGAAAAATAAATGTTATATATGTGTCATGATATATTTAAAAAGTTAATTCAAAATTGAAGTGTAGAAAAGAGAAGCTTGATGTAAAAACTATTCACCTTTTTTTTCTCCTTTTCTCACCCTTCAGTCGAGATATCCCCTAGTACTTTCTACAGCATGACTGTCTAGAAAATCAATTGAATATCCCCCTCCTCCCGCTCTCTCTAACAGTGTTACTACAGTATCACCTTAAAAAAAGGAACTCTCTCGTGCATCCATTCAAGAATACCCTGCTATTGCAATAAAAAAGTACACTGCTACAGTAGGTTCCTAGCCTATCCGTCTGGAGAAGTTCCTGGCCTTTACTGGAGTAAGTACTGCTAACTTGTCACTGTAACCGCTTCACCACGTCTAGCTAGCCGAAAATTCTAGAGCTAGAATCAGATCACATGCCTGACAGAGGGTGTGATCCCCACTGCGAATCCCTTCAATTTGGGTAGTCGGATTGCTCGATCCGAATGCGCATGTGATGCCACGACTCCCTAATTTTTGGATCAATCAATTAGAACCGTCTGATCGCAATGATCCAACGGTTCATATGTTTCGCTATTCGTACACTATATAGTAGTATAGAATAGATGTAAAATGAGCTCCCTCTTTTTTTGCGAGAAGTAAAATGAGCTCCCTCAACATCGACAGAGAACTAATACCACATATTTCAGTGATAACTTATATGCCAGCGTTTTTAGTTGCAACAGCAGTAGCCAAATATGTGGATGGTTAATCACCATGTAGGGTTCTTTTAAAGGGGTCAAGCAAGTTATTTCACTACCCCTTCTGTATGTGTGACTAAATTGGAGTTTGTGTCACATAAACATCATTCTTGGATAACTAAGTATTGTTTGGTAATACCATCGATTGTATTTTCACGTTGCCAGCCCACTCAATTTTTTAGTGATATATAAGGTAAGACACGTAAAAGTACCATACACAAAATGCCAAAGGACTATGCATAACACAACCCACCAATATAGTTTATACCGTCTTCGATTTTCATATAATCTATACATACCTAATAATAAAAGAGTTATTGCTTCTGATGGCCCGTCATTAAAATTGACCACAAAGTTGCAAAATATTACCCACCAATGTCACCCATAATAAGTGACAAAAAACGTTTTGCAGGGAATCCCCGCCTGGCCGGCCCAAACATAAGAACCTACTATATTGCGCTCCGCGCGCTGGAGAAAACATAGCCCGCCCGTTTAGGGCGGCCATGTGCGGGCGCATGTTTTTATAGTTTATTTTTTTATTTTATTTGTATATTTTTTAGTATTTTTTACTTTAAATAATTAGGAACTTAAAAAACTTTTGAAATTTTAAAATAAACAGAGAATTTTGAAATAAAATGTTCAAGAAAACATAAAATGTTTGTGAATTCAAAAAATGCTCAGGATTTTTCTATAAATATTCGCATATTCAAAAAAGTGTTCGCAATTTTGAAAACAATGTTTGTAAAGTAAAAAGGTCCATAATTTTGAACAAAAGTCCGTATATTAAAAATTATTAATGAAACTGAAGAAAATATTTGCTAATTCAAAAAATGTTCACGAATTTTAAAAATGTCCTAAAATTTTTAAAACAGTTCGTGAATTACAAAGGAGTTTATTGATTCAAAAAATGTTTGCTAATTTAGAAATATTCATGCATTTCAAAAAATGTTCATGAATTCAAAAAAAA
>NC_057795.1:547315676-547328004 GCF_018294505.1 Triticum aestivum | reverse complement strand
AAAAAAAATCCACCAATTTCGAAAACAGATGTTCGTCTATTCTAGAATTGTTAGTCGATACAAAAGGAAATGCTTAAAAATCATTTGTAATATAAAATATGTTCACAATTTTTAAAAAAGTTTGTAAATAGTAAACAATGTATCAAAATTTGTAAAAATGTTCATGAATGATCGAAGGTATGTATTAAACAGTAATGCTTCTGAGTCTTTGTGACTATATACCCACGTGAATTTTGAAGAATTAACAGCCGGGGTGGATCGGAATATTATAGAAACGTTTCTTGAAATTCAAAATAATTCTTTGAATGACCATGTTTTTTGACAACCACAATATTTTTTCGAAAATGTGAACATTGCTTCAATTTGTGAATAAATTAAAAAAACATTTTCTGCATTTCTGAACGAAATTTTAAAATCATGCGATGACATGTGAACAAAATATGGTCATTGCCATTGGAGATTATGATTTTTTTTTGTTCCCGTTACAACGCACGGCCCTTTTGCTTTGTTTTTAAACGGTTGAACCAAATTACTTGAAACTTGGTGGCATGTAGTAAGGTGAGCCCTCACCATGTTACTATCAAAGATCCGAGATGAATCCACCAACATTTTACCCCTCTAGTCAACAATAACCCAAGATTGCACACCTATTTTCTTGCTGGAAACAAATATAAGAGCATATATAGCCGCGACATGCAAATGCGGGTCCTCAAACATCCGCGGGCACAGACCGGGCACTCCTCAAATCATGTCGTCCACATCCGTATATCTCACCATACTAGTATGCAACGGAGGTAAAAAAGAACATATATCATCACATAACACATAGAATTGGACAAAGGAATGCACATTTCGATGACCAAAAGATAACCGACGGATGTCCAAAAGATCGCCATAGTTCACATAATTCGCATAAACGATGTACAAATTTAAATTAGATTACTAAAAAGTTGAAACTGAAGACGCAGACGACAGAGATTCACCATTTCATCGCGCGGCCCTTTGCCCTTCCGACCACCGCCTAGCTGTAGGCGTCGGCGGCTGGTGGCGGATCGTTCGAGTCGTCCGACGAGGAGCCATGGTCATCGGAGGTGTCGGAGAGGACGACGAGCCCTTTTAGCCGCTGGACTTCCCTGTCCTGCTGCCGCTTGAGCTTCGCGAGCCGAGGCGCCTCCGCCGCTACCTCCGCCTCACGCTCGGACTACTCAATGGTAATCCCAAGCGCCTTGGCGTTCTTCTGCCGGAGCCGCCGCGCGTCCGTCTCCGCTGTCGTAAGCGACCGACGGTAGACCCGTTCGAGGAGTCGCGCATCCTCGTCTGGCTCCGCCTCCATCCCGCGGCGGCGACGCATGGACTGGTCCGCCTTCCTCCTCTCCCTTTGTCGCTGCCGCTCGTGGCGGGCAGCACGCGCCTTTGTTTTCGGCGTGCGCGTCCAGGCCGGCGGGGCGGGCACAAGCACCCCCAGGTGTCCGCGTGGGGAGCAATAGCCGGCGGGGGCAGGGGACATCGTAGGGGAGGAGCAGATTACGCTGGCCACTTGTCAGGGCTGGGCACGGGCTGGGAGGGACCAGCGCCGGCGGGAAAGCTGCGTCTGCAGTGAGGCTGCAGATCCGGAGCTGCCCCCGGTCTCCACCTTGGACCGCTCCAAAGCGATGCGGAGGCCAAGCTCATAGTCCGGATTCAGGTCGGAGTCGGATCGGCTGTCGAAGCTCGACATTATGCCAGATTCGATCAAAAATGGTGCAGGGAGAGGAGAGGACAGAGCGAGAGAGGAGAGTAAGTGAGCTAGGGTTTTGGAGCGATGAGCCGGATGGGTTTTTTGTGGGACAACTGTGGGGTCGGTGGTGGGCCGGGCTTGTGAGGTGGACGTGCCTGGGCCACCCCATATCCGCCTTATATTTGGGCTCGATATGAGGGGTGCCAATCAACTCGAGCGTTTGAAACCCGTTTGAGGCGTCTGTCTGGATCAAAAAATCATGACCAGTTAGTGACAGGGCGAGCTGCCCGGGCGTTTGAGAGGTGTCCCGCTGTAGATGCTCTAACGAGTGCCCCATCTAAGAGCATCTCCAGCCGTTCGGCCCCCCAGGGCGCCGAAAAACTGTGGGCTGGGGGCGAGCCGGCGCTAGTTTGGCCCCTGGGGGCGGCCTAGCTCCTAGCCACGCCCCCAGGCGCCGCCCCCAGCCACGGCAAATTCAAACGTAGTTCATTCCCGCGCCCAAAATAAACGCCACAATCCGGCGATCAAGCGGCCAGTAGATCGGCGATCGGATGAAAAGTTCGGCGTACAAAAAGCAGAAAGGACAGATGGCAAAGCACCAGGCGGCGAGGTCGGCCTCCGGCGTCGGCGGAGTCGGCGTGTGCGGGCTTGACGGGGTCTTTGTGCTTGGCGGCGTGGCTTCTGTGTTGCCGGCAGCATCATCGGTCGGGCTTGCCGGCGGCGTCGGCGTGTGCGTGGGCTGCGTCGGCGTGGGCGTGGGCGGCGTCGTCGAGGGAAGCTGGTCCAGGATGAGCCAACATGCGCCCTGTACCACGCCTTGACCGCCTCGTCGGTACTCTGGAGCATGTCCGCCCCGCCCAGCAGGAACGCCAAGTCGGTGTTCCTCTTCTTCGCGGCGACGCTGGTCCGGAGTAGGTCGAGCTTGACAGCGTTGGTCGTCATCAACGCCGACCACCGCGCCTCGGTCTTCTCTTCACGAAGGGTGGCCCGGACCTGTGCGTCGGCGAGGCAGTGCTGGATGGACTCATGCACGCGCGCGGTGGCCGCGTCGGTGTGTTTCCCCTTCTTGGCACCTTTGTTGTCGTCCGGCCTCCCATCTGACGCGCCCGGAGTCGGCGCGTCCGGCTTGTAGGTCTCCTTGGCCTTCTCGAGGGTTCGCCGGACTTCCGCCCACTTGTCGCACTTGTCAATGCACTTGTAAACGTGGAGGTACTTGAACTCAGCGTCGCTGTTGCTCTGCCAGTACAGGCCAAACATGCGCAGCAACTGCGCGGGGACAAACAAACAGTTGGCGGGTGCACACGGCGAAGAGAGGTGGGAGACCGGCGTGGCATACCTGATCCTCAATGCTGGCGCCGTTCTCCAGGCGCGCGGCGACCTCCTCGACGACCCCATGCCATTTGTTGCACGCCCCCTGGATACGCCAACAATGGTTCGCCATCGCCTTCGACCTGCGCTGCATGTAGACGCCTTTGAAGTAGGGGTCGACGAGCTTGCACTCGTCGAACTCGGCCTTGATGCGCGCCCAGTACGTCTCGATGCTCTGGTTCGCGTCGGTGGTCGGGTCGAGGCAGACGACTTTCCATGCTTCGGTGAGGCATTCCTCCTCCTTGGACGCCCACTTGATGCGCGGCTCGCCTGACCTGGCCGTCCGCTTCTTCTTCTTGCGCCTCCTCGCCGGCTCCTCCTCCTCCTCCTCCTCCTCCTCCTCCTCCTCCTCCTCCTTGTCCTCCTCCTCCTGCTCCTCCTGTTCCTCATTGGCGTAGATGTAGCCGAGCTCGCCGTCCATGCCGCCGTTGAGATCCACCGTCTCGTCCGCGGTGAAGCCGGGAGACGCGGCGGCCGCGACCGAACCTTTCGCGATGATGTCGTCCATGTGGCCTCGGTCTCGTCGGCGTCGCCAAGGTGCGAGAAGGGCAGTGCGCAGCGGCGGAAAGGGGGTGTCGGGGAGGACGCGCACGCAGGCGGCGAGTAGTTGTATGGAGGGTACTGCACTCCGGTGAAGGCGGGCGAGGGCGTGCGCTGGGCCGGGTGTCCATGGGGGAAAGTGACGTTTGGGTTGAACCCACCGTGCGCGTCCCCGTCGGTGTAGCCCGGCGATCCCCATGGCTGCGGCGACGGAGACCCGACGCCTTGCTGGCCCCAGGGCGCATACTGCGCGTGGTTGCCGGGGGGATTCATCATCCCCGCGCGAGTCCCCTCGGCCTCGGCCTGGTCCGCCGAAGCGGCAGCGGGAGCCGCGCGTGCCGCGTTGTCGCGGGCCTTCTTGGCGAGGGCCCTGTTCCGCCGGTCGGCGGTGACGGCCTCCCGTCGCTGCACTTCTACCCTCCAATCGGTGTTTGTCATGCCCGGTGGCTTGGACGGCGGCGCCCTCGGCTTCCTCTGTTTCGTCTGGGCGACGGAGGCGGTCGCGGTTGCCGCGGCGCGGGGAACGGCGTACTTCTTCGGTGCCATGGCGGCCGGCTGGGAGGCGAGCGGGAGGTAGATTGGCGGAAAGGAGGAAATGGGAGGGAAGTGGGAAAAAGTGGGAAGAAACGGCGGGAAGAGGCGCTCGACTCGCCGACAATGCGGACCCACGCGCCCTTTTCGCTTGTGCCGGCGCCCCAGGCGCCCCCAGGGCGCCGGGTTCTGCCTGGGTCCGCTGGCATCAGTTTCGGCCCGAGCCGGCGAAAAACGGGCTTCTGGAGGGGGGCGACTGGGCCGTTTTTTTGGCGCCGGCGCGGCAAAAACGCCTGGAAAGGGCCTGTTGGGACGCGGCTGGAGATGCTCTAATTGACCAAACCAACCAAATCGAAGCGCTTCAAGTGTGGAACGAATCCACCAAGTTTGGAGTCAATCCAACCAAGTTGGAGCCGCCAATGAACAAGTTTGGTGAAAATCAACGATCAACCACTAATCTAGACAGAACTTCTCTCACAATGAGCCATCTCGCCCATTGATTGAACTGAGATCAACAGTCCACAAGTACTGCACCTGTGGCCCGGGTTAAGCTGCCATCTCACCCCGACGTGGAGAGATCAGCCCAACATATCCCGAGCTACGTGCTGCCATTAACTCTGGAGACGCAAGGTTTGACAAACAAGGACCACTGACCACGTGACTACTCTGTGTCACTGTACACGCCACGGCAACCTCACGCTTCAATGCTTCATGCTTCTTTGGTTTGGCCCATCAAGCAGCACCAACCATCATTGGAAAATCTCCGACAAAATATCAAAAGCAAAAACAAAACTTGCACGAATCCTGCATAATCAGTCCAGAGCAAAGCCATCAGAAGTTAGCTAGCACACCGACAAAACAGGGCAGATAACCCATCAGGCGCCTAGTTTACAGGTGGCCCGCTCTTCTCCGGATGATGAGAAGGACGCCCTATCCATCGGCCAAACCCTCAATCCCCATCACCTAAATAAAAAAGATCCCCCAAAAAGATCAGAAGCTTTGTGTGCTTCCAACCCATAACAAACTTCGCTTTGCTGGTGTGGTGGGATCCGAAACTAAATTATTTCCTCTTGGAGATTTGCGCCCTGGAAGATATAAAAAAATCCTCCCTGGTATTTTTCTTGACGATGAAGGAAAAGGAGAGGGACGATAACCTCTAGGGGCCGGGGAGTAAAGTATCCACCAGTCAAGCTAACCTGCCCTGCAACTCCCTTCCTGTTCGTCTTTGGCCTACCTCCAGCGAGGGAGGACTAGGAGCAGGAGCAGGAGCAGGGGGGCCGCCTCCACTCCATCCAATCCGATCCAATCCGATCCACGGGAGAAAAGCCAAAGGTCAGCGACTTCTTTCTTCTCTCGATGCTTAGTTTCGAGCAAAAGATGGTTTTTTTGGGGGTTGCTAATTCGCCCCGGTGTGCTCCAAATCAAGAACACGGTGGAGCCTGTTCCATCCCCCCTCCCGTCGAATCGAATAATATAATATCGTTCTGTTGCGAAGGATCGATTAGGGTGCCTGTTCGTTCGGGGATTTATGCGAGGATTTGTTTAGGTTGGGATCGACGACGGGTCTCGCCGCTAATTTTGTTTCCGGGGCAGCCCGATGTTGTGTGAATCTTGAGAAGTGTCCGAATTGGTCCCTTGTTTTCGCTCTTCTTTTAGGTGGGAATAGTACCCTGTTCCCCGTAGAATAGAATCGGCACCTCATTCTTGGGCTGGGAATCCAGGCTCTTGATCTCCGCCTCCCCTTCTCGGAGATCTCGGTGTCGCCGCGGCTTCAGTTGGGTATTCTCTTTAGGAATTATTAGGGCTGTCTGCCACTCCTGTTCCTAAAGAATCAGAAATATTAGAGCTAACTTTGTGTTAGATGCAAGACCTAGCTTTGTTCTTCTCCTTGTTCTTGTCCGCCATGCTGATCTCCTGTGAGATATGCCTGATTGCCATTGCAGTGTGGAATTTAGTCACACATGGACACCATGCTTCTCATGTTGTTCCACTTGTTCTTGATAAAATTGTTCCTGATATGCTGCACTTATTCTCATGGATGATAAATTATCTCATGTGTGGTTGTTTTCTTGGGGATTTATGCAGATTATTACCCTTCAACTGACTCATTGTGCACGGTTCACAGATTTGTCTTCTGCTCATGTGCTACGCTTGATCGACCGAAGGATTGGCGTTATGGCAGAAGCTGACATCACGCGCTACTGGTGCCATGAATGTCAGCAGGCTGTCGAGGAGGCCATGGTGGAGGAGCTCAAGTGTCCATTGTGTGATGGTGGGTTCGTCGAAGAGATGACCGTTGAGCAGGTTGAGGCATTGACAGAGCAAGGGGCAACTCAGTGGGACCCTCTGGACAACCCTTTTGAGCAGGCAGGATCGCCGGGGGACAGCGATGATGAAGAGAATAGTGATATAGGCCGTGAGTTTGAGGGTTTCATCAGAAGGCATCGACGGGCATCGGCACTGCGCCGTGTGCTTGATAGCATCCATGATGACCTTAGAGATGACAGGGAAAGGGACAACTCCGTTCTGATCAGTGCTTTCAACCAGGCCCTCGCTCTACAAGGTGCAGCGCTTGACCCTGACGAGGACCGAGGTGACCATGGTAACGCAAATAATGATGATGGTTTGCTAGACGAGTATGTCCTCGGGGCAGGGCTTAGTCTGCTTCTTCAACATTTGGCTGAGAATGACCCAAGCCGGTATGGTACTCCTCCAACGAAGAAAGAAGCAGTCGAAGCCCTGCCCACGGTCAAAATCGAAGAGGTCGTCAGCTGTTCAGTCTGTCTTGATGATCTTGATATAGGGTCCCAGGCTAAGCAGCTGCCTTGTGAACATAAGTTCCACTCACCATGTATCCTGCCATGGCTTGAACTCCATAGTTCCTGCCCAGTTTGCCGGTTCGAGCTGCCATCTGATGAGACAAAAGACTTGAGCGAGCCTAGCAACGTTGATCGGATAGAGAGCAGCCATGAGGATGCAAGAGCTGATGGTCCTGGAAACAATGGTGAGGACAGTAACACAAACGACAGGGAGGACAGTAACAGACCTTGGGCCCTTGTTCCTTGGTTTAATGGCCTATTCTCGACACCTGAGCCGCAAACTGTCAGAGCTACTTTGACTGATCAGCAGCTGCCTCCTGCTTCTGGAACCAACCCAAATGCAGGGCATAGTTGATCTTATCCACTGTTGTGAATAATGATCATACATCTAAGGATAGTGATGCAACTTTGTCAGTAGAACTCTTCTTTCCATCTTATCGATCATCTATCTGGATGAACAACAGGGTACAAAGTTTGTGGCTACTTTGACATATGATTTGCGCTCATTTCACTTTGCTTCAGTGTTATGGCTAAGTCAACCCCATGTCTTACTACACTAATTTCTTTCTTTCCTCTTTGGCGCTGCGAATGATGCATTCATAATCCTTTGATATATTGAGCTACTACTAGTCTTGTTTCACTTGTAAACATCGACCAGAAAGCAACCTTGTTAAAATGTCCCCTTACGCTTTATGTAGTGGTTTTCTTACCTATCATGCCTCTAGAAGCTTCTACAAAGCTTTGCTTCCGGTAGCTTGCCTGCCAAGCCGCCTGTAGGTGAACGGCCGAAGGATGGTCAAAAAGATTATGAGTATAGTCTGTAGGGAAGTCAAGCTAATGCTTGTGCATAAAGTTGGTGGAGGTATTGTTGCCCAAAAGTATACATCTGTTTGAAGATAACTCAAGCTAATGCTGTGCATAAAGTTAGGTATTGTTGCCCAAAATTATACATCTGGTTGGAAAAAAAAAAAAACTTTTAACAGTGTCGTCGCTTTGATGGAATTCCTTAGCTACTTCCTATCATGCCTAAATTCCCCCCTCCTGCTATTACCAAAATGTTTTGCTATGGATATGCCATCCCCTTCTGTATAATCCTTTGAACAGTTCACGTTTCATTTGTTTTCAGTTTAACTAAATGGTCCTATCAACCTTGTGGTGTTAATTTGATTAAACCTTTGAATGATTCAGGTTTCATTTGTTTTTGGTTTAAAGAAATGTCCTATTCCTCTGCTTACCTGTGACAGTTGTTTGCTCCAAGTTGATCGCTGCCCCTTGTCTTAAGCCGACATTATTGCCCATTTGTTTAGCGGATGCCATGGGATTGAAATGATGCGATATCTAAGATAATCGCATCTAAATCTAAACCAGTCTGTTCATCTTTTGTCAAGCAGCAAATGCTCGGTTCCTCGGGACCGTGGCGGCATCGGAGAAAATTAATGGCAAGCTTAGTGGCCGTGGGATTTATGCTATGCTATACTTGCCTTTGCATTATGCATCCGATTATTATTCCTGAAATTTTAAGAGGTGCTTACAAGCATAAGCTTTGATATGAATTCCTTGTTGTGATACTAATCAATGGTTGTCCGGTGGCATTCGATTCTTGAGTGCCAGACTGCCAGGTGCCAAAAACCTGCTGCCAGGTTTACAGAAATCAGCCAAATTACTCCACTAGTGAATGTTCGTTAATAATTGATTGTGTTACTGCTGATCATATTCTCTTTGTTCAACAAAATGGTTGATGTTCAACATTTGTTTTTTCTTCCTTAGGATCAAGGGGATTACGGCTCCCGTTTTCATTCACATGAACCCGCACAAACCGGCTGCGCATTGAGCAACACCCCAAATATATCTAGCTAGAGCACATTCCAGAAACAAATGACCAATACTTTCTTCCCTATCACAAGATCTACACTCACTGTTATTCCCTTTTCACCCCCTCCTGATCAGAACATCCTTAGTCAAATACTACTCCCTCCATTTACATGTACTCTATAAGAGATGTTCTAAGTCTTTTTTTTTCTGAATCGAATATATATCAACATGCTTTAGTGTGTTTGTTCGCTCATTTCAGTCCATATGTAGTCCCTATTGAAATATCCTAATCATCTTGTATACTTGTGTGAAGGGAGGGAGTACTATTACTCTGAGAGGAGCTCTAACTAGCCACATCTTCCTGCTTGGCCATTTAGCTTGGCTAGGGATTACACTGAAGAAGCACCAAACTTGCTACGTACCAATTTACTCCATTCGTACAAAAATATAAGATGTTTTTGCAGTTCAAATTCAACTGCAAAAAGTCTTATATTTTCGTACAGAGGTAGTACAACTTCTACTATCAGACAGGATCACACCGTCACACATCTGCTTTAACCATTGCCATAATAAACAGCAGTCCGCGCCTCCAACCTTTTGAACCACCCCCAACCTTCAGCAAACACAACGCCAACTGTGATATTCATATTGACAGTTAAATTATAGTCTATTAAACCGACACAAAGACCAAAACCCTGTCCTTTTCCCATTGCCAACTTTATTTCCTACAAAAACTCTCGTAAAAATATTTTCTACTTCCATCACCCCTTGCGAATATCGCATGACTGTGCGCACACAAGAATATCACAGCAGAAAATGGCACAATTTCTCTGCTAAAAAGCAGAGCATTTGCTCCGGCGAACAAAGAACAGCTTCTTTACTGCCGGTCAAGTGCATGTATGTAACTAGAATGGTGATCGTGCGGGGAGATGTTAACGCCTCCATCCGCATCCACTTATCGCTATCCCAAATTCCTCATCTCCAGAGTGCGGAGTTGGGTTGCGATGCCGTTGCACCCCCAACTTTCGGTAGCCAGCTTTAGACACGACCTGTGGAGCAGCTTGCATATCACCATCCTTCTTGTTTTCTCCCCTGTCAGGTATCAGGTGGAAAAAGATTTATGACCGCGTCGATGTCAAACCTGTTAAGCAAGAATTTCACGAGGTCAAATTGCTTAGATAAGGGAACAATTGGTGTACCACATAATATTTTACAAGAATTTTCCAGTTCTTTGTTGTGCCAAATCATGGTAAAATCTTGGCTTTCAGGTGGAGCTCGTAGCAGACAGTCTAGTGCCAGTCCTAGCTCATCTAGCATGTATCCGGTGTACGGAACCCCAGGATCCATTTTTTTCAGATCTAGTGGAACTAGAGTCAAGACTCGAGAGCACCCACTGATGAAGAAAGGTTAAACAAGAATTACTCATACAGCACCTATGTGATGAATAGAAGTCAGACTCAAACAAATGAGGAAGAATGACAATATCCAGCATAAGTTGGTGCAAGTTTTGGTGTATGTTGTCCAAGAAAGAGAGCATCATCAACTTTTCCGGAAAAAATACATAGGCAAGTTTGGTGCGATACTGTTGATCAGTACCATCTCTACCAGGGAGACAAATCCTGATGCACCTAACACCGAGAAAGTGATAATACATCTGCAATTAACCAGGAGGCGAAATGTGGCACCACTGCATACAACTAAAGGGGAATACTGCGCACGAAAGTGACTAATGTTAATCTGATCACTGGAATATGAAAAAGAGAGCAAAATCAAAAGCACTGACCAGGAATTGAAATGCCATATGCTCCAAAGATACTCCCAACAAAGAATACGGAAGATGTCCCTCTCGACCACCTCAACATAATCTAATTTAAATCACAGATTTCTTTGAAACAAATCTAACCACGTGTCATAAGAGCACACATATACACAGATATAAGCGAGGTAAAAAATCTCAAGTGCAAATTTGGCATTAGATACCATATCAGGAACGAACCCTTTCAGGTGCTTCCACGGTGCCCGTGAACTGCAAGAGCATCATAACCACTAGACCAGACTAGTTGTTCAGCGAGCATCGCTCAACAGTAACTGTCAATAAGTGTAAGATAGTCGCCGCCGTGATAGTTTATTTGCAGGCTCAGGCAGCATATATTCTGTGAAAACCACAGAAAGCTGGGGTGCTGTGCGGGGAATATTGAGATTGGGATGTGGGCAAGGAGCATCAACAAAAAGAAATAAAACCATGCATCTAGGAGCATTAATGAGAAAGAAAATGCATATGAAAAGCATAGCTCACCGAATTGTGCGTGCAACTTGAGGTTGAACACAGATGCCAAGGACACTGAGAAAAGAATTGATGCCATGGCGCTTGGACGAAGAACCTCCATTCATGAGATAAGTAGCTCATACAAATGGGATGTGCTATTCACGATCGGTTCCAATTGGATTTGTACTTTACTTTATATATGCCTCCAACGACCAATTTACAAAGGATGATTGGAAAAGGAACAAATCGTGTACTAGTGTACACTTATGGGAAAAAGGATAAGAGACTAAGGAACTTCAGTTTTATTGACAATGGATAGATTCTTAGACCAAAGCAGTTTTTCTTGTTTACCATAAAAACACATAAAACCCTGAACTTCCAGTGAAGACGCCAAATTTTTTTATGCCTTCCATTCCCCCCTACCAGCTGCATCAGATTCATTTATTTTCTTATAACATTATCTGGTTAACGAGGTCTATTCACTGTGTACTCCTCCATTAGAATTTTATGTGGTACCCCTCCATCAGAAAAGTCTCTAGACTGGCAAAGATGCAGAGGCAACTAAGCGTCAAAGAGGTTCACAAACGCTAGATCAGAAAGCTTCAGGTCATATATAACCTACAGTTCTAAATAGCTGCCCGGACCAGTCTCTTACAACTGAATATGCTCCCACGAGCTGATGCTGCTTTGCAAAAGATGGAAGAGCAAAGGGTGATGCTTTGGATTCTTCTTTTGATAACCTCTTTACATGTTGATAGCAAGACTGCCCACCCTCCAGTTCAAACAGTATGCAAAACCTGACAGGTTACCTAAGGAAAATAAACTGAAGCAAGTAGAAACAGATAGATAAATTGACATACCCATGCTACACAGACGTGCACAGTCATTAGCACATAGGAGTAAACACAGTAACTTTGTGAATGGGGAAATAAATCTGTGGTAGTGTCATAAACATCATAATACAGAGAGCAAACGTTCTCCACTAAAACCTATGAGAGCCTTACTGTTTCGAAGGGAGAAGAAAGATGAAGCATATTACAAACTTATCATTCCCAGGGAGAAGGAAGACCTTACTGGAAGGGTTAGTGGAATCAGTGATAGTAAAGCATAAAGAGGGATATTCCTGATGGTTCATTCCTTTAAGTGCAGAAGACCATTAAACCGTTGCAGCTGAAAATGTCTCACAGGTGGTCCCAAGTGTCGACATATACCACTGGCACAGTTCTAATGAGGTGCCAGTTCAATCAATTGAATCACACATAGAGAACTGGTGCA
>NC_057795.1:547286891-547315435 GCF_018294505.1 Triticum aestivum | reverse complement strand
TCCTTTTTATCCTTACCCTTTATTACTCATGTCATGATACATGAGGATAACTCATGCCTTTTCTATCAGTGTCCCAAAGAAAAAAAAATATGAAGGAATGAAGGCAAATTGATGAAATGCGGATCAATTTGACAAACTTGACTGCAGGAAGAGAACAAAACCAGATCGTTAGAGCTGCAGAACACATCTCCCGACGAACCAGACACGAATTTACTGTACTGTACCCATATTATATTTTATAAGTAATCGGGAGGGAGGGAGGAAACATAACGCCTACTTCTGCTTAGAAGTTAGAACTCACATCTAACTTTTCAGTGACTTGGTTAGAAGAATGATTGCTATAAGGCAGCTGCCTATGTTAGCAAAAAGTACTGAAATGATGAAGGTTGTGTAGCACATACAGTATCATAGCACATAAGTGCTGTTGTTTGACTAGTGATGATTAAAAGCAAAGTGGTCTGGTTCAAATGGAGCTTATCCCATGTAAAGAGCATAAGCCAGTAGGTCCATACTTTTCTGGACTACAATGAGAATATGTACCAATCTCAGGAAAGGACACTGATGGAACTTGTGCTTGTTCATATTCTATCCACTTTACAGTAGTACAAAGGACAGAATAAATTGACAGAAAAATTGTGTTTCTGCACGTAAGATGTCACTCTCCAAGAAGGCAACAAGTATCAGCAATAAAAAAAATAACTTAATTGATTCATTTAAACAAAGATACACATACTGTATTCCTCTAAGAACATTAAAATCATTGATCACATAACATGAACCAGCAACACTAAACTAAGTACTTAGTAACTAAGGTAACAGAGAAGTTGCACAAATATTTCCATCTCGGCAAAATGAGTGATTCGGAAATGTATCTTTCACGCTCCAAGCAGATAGCAGATAATATGCCAAAAAATAACATTTCAGAAAGATAAATTGCTCCAGTTGTAGGTATTTATTATGTACATATACCTTCTACTGATCTAATGAGTAAAATATGCAGCTGAAGTTTCCATACAGAAATGCAGAGAAAGCTAAAGGACTAGTTTCATTACTGAGGGGGTACAAGGTTGATGTTACTCAGCTGTCACAGGTTGCTATTAGTACTGATATTTTCATTTTGGTTATTATTACCAAGAATAACTAAGGACAGCATCTTCTGTCAGTTGGGTTAAAGATTGTTCTTCTGCTGTTTGTTCTAAGATGCTAGATTCTATGTTTCCCCATATAAGGAGCCCCTCACAGGGCATTGCTTACCAACCTGAGAAGACCAAAAGGGTATCAACAGGCTTAAGCTCACACGGAGAACAGGACTGGTATTCATCTTGTCAGTAGGGAAATACTCAATACACAGTTTCAACGTGCAACAGCAAAGAGGAAGGAAGCGACTGCAGAACAAGTAAGAAGTTGGTTTGATCTTTCTGCCCTCCACATTTCTGTTGTTCTAACAATTTCTGTCCATTCTACAGCAGAAGATGTATCACCAACATCAGGGCCCTAGTGAGCTCTTCACTACTAGGACGACCTTTCCCATGGAGAGGCATCTGTTTCTGCACGGAGGAAGTACGCAAGGAGATTCCGGGCTAGTTCTCTCAACCGATGCAAAACCAAGGCTGAAATGGACACCCGAGTTACATCAGCGATTTGTAGATGCGGTCAATCAATTGGGCGGAGCAGAAAGTTAGTATACGTCTATACGATTCTTATCTACTCATTGTACAGAAGTCCGCTGAATTCTTACACTCATATGTTTATCACGCAGAAGCTACTCCAAAAACAGTCATGAGGCTTATGGGCATTCCAGGACTCACCTTGTATCATCTGAAAAGCCACCTTCAGGTACATGATAATCATAAATTCTCATGTTAAAAATGGCACCCATAACTGCAGTCAAGTCAGAATTTCTTTGATGTTTCAGAAATACAGGCTCAGTAAGAACCTCCAAGCTCAAGTTAACGTTGGGACAAACAAGAACAGTAAGCCCAAGTTTAACTTCTATAGTTCTATCTTTACCATTATAATAAAACTGTATAATGACACACAGGCCATGAAATTTTGCAGCCATAGGATGTGCAATTGTAGCTGATGGCATGCCCGGAACAAGTGTGCCAGCGATGATCAATACAAATGTCATTCCACAGCCAGAGAAGTAAGGAAACTGGCATGCAATTCAAAATTGTATTTCATGTGAATATTGAAGTACTAATCTCTCTTACTGGGTGACAGAACTATGCAAATTGGTGAAGCCCTACAGATGCAAATCGAGGTGCAGAGACAATTAAACGAACAACTCGAGGTGAGGTACTGAAACTAGTTGTGTAATAAGCTCTTAACCGAGACAATTCATTAGATGCACACAGTAGATGGAAATCAAGATAACCTGAATCGAGCATCCAGCTACCACTCTCGTGCCGACCAAAGAAAAAACTGATAATGTATTCTAAATCCTTATTTGACCTCTTTGAACGCTGCGCTTCCTCCAGGGATGGCCCCATAAAACGAATATAATCTAGCAATTAAAGAACCAAAAGAGAGAAAAAGCAATTTGGCACCACTCACTAAATTCGGATGCTTAATACCTTCTTCTAATGTAGCAACGAACTTTTGTCAAATTCCAGCTAAGTAACACACCATGCATGCAGTGACTACAACATATCCATCAGTACAGTGGTTCTAACCTGAAATTAAATTGGCAACAGGTACAACGGCATCTGCAACTACGGATAGAAGCCCAAGGGAAGTATCTGCAGGCAGTTCTAGAGCAGGCACAAGAGAGCCTTGGAAAACAGAATTTGGGTCCTGCAAACCTGGAAGATGCAAAGATGAAAATATCAGAACTAGTCTCACAAGTATCAAACGAATGTTTCAGCAATGCAGTTACAGAGATAAAAGAAAGTTCAAGTATGCACAGACTAGAGCCAAGGCAAATCCAGTTCATGGAAAGTTCAACCAACAACTGTTTGACTGCAGCCGGAGGATTCATTAATGAGCATAGACTACACAGCCATGGAATGCTCAAAGCATATGATGATAGTTCAATATTTTGCAGAAAGCACTCTCCTGACCGTGAGTACCAGTTTTCCCTTAATAGAAGCCTAAGCGAGCGTAAGATGGGTCATTTGCACAATGTGAATGAGTACCACAAAGCAGAGTTTGGAAGTGAAAGTGACATGGAGATTCAACAGGAATATACTACACCTCAAAAGAATGGCAGAGGCAGCACCACCAGTTCAGCCTCAGGAAGCAAAGAAAGAGATGCGGACAGACTATATCTTGAAGAACCAAACTGCAAGAGACAATTGGTTGAACATTCAGGTTTTGAGCATCCAAGTTCTGGGAAGAAACTTGATCTGAACACTCAAAACACTGATGATGGTGATCACGGGTATAGGCATTTTGATTTAAATGGCTTCAGCTGGAGCTGAATTGTTAATGATATGCAATATGATTGAAGCGAAGAAATGAGCATACAAATAATTTTTCCTGGCATTTTCAACACCATTATTTGGTGATTAAACTGCGTAGGTCAAGAAAAAATACTAGTACACCAGAGTTCAACCATTGAGTATAGAAACTGAGATGTTATGGCTCAGCAGTTTAAATCTCCATTTCGAGAGGTGTAATACATATGAATAGGATATCAAGTCCGTAATAATAAAAAAGGGAATAGGGATGCAATATAGGAACAGAATGCAGAAGGCAAAGATAGCTAGAGAACCACCAACCGAGTAAGCGTCACACTTAATACAGGTAAACCATGGTGAGAAATACTCATCCATGTAATAGTATAATTTCTCGGAATTTAAGTAGTAAGAATAGCAGGGACTACCAGAACCTTACCCTCCCAAATAACATGGTTAAATCAATTTAGTAACAGAAGCTATCCCGACTTTCAGCTCAACACAGCTTAAAAGTTAAAACAAAACCGAACAGTTCATCAATTGATGCACACTTCACGAACACAACTAATATCTCAGAGAAGCGTGTGTAGAATAAAGATGGAAGTAATTCGTCCGCAGTCATCTGTGCACATCATTCAACCAGCATATAAAGTGATGTATCTGTTCGTCCACACAACATAAACGAGTTTTGAAGTAAAGTACATCGCAGCACTTATTTGTATACCATCAGCATCAGGCAAGGCAAGAGTCACTTATTGCATAATTCAATTAAAAACTGCAAATGAAAGAGCAAAGCTATGTATAATCTTGGGGTGTGATGTGCATCACAAGTGATATAAGAAGACATGCATCTATTCCTTTGTTCCTCTCCTTATTCTCAACTATACTTGCCACAAGTGCAAGAGCACTGTATTATAGAGTACTATATGTGATAACTAGAAAACTACTGTAGTTTATTATGGAGAGCAGTAAGCGCTGGTGTCATCCACTCATGCTGCTACTACTACTTCTTGATCCGGCGCACCTTCTTGGCGCCCCAGACCTCCATCCTGCCCTTGGCGCAGCCGCAGGGGGAGCGGAAGATGAGCACGGAGCGGCCGTTGGGGGGCGCCATCTTCCTGAGCTCCGCCTCGAGCTCCCGGTGCTCCTCGCCGAGCTCGACGAGGCGCGCGGCGGAGCCGGCGGCCGCGAGGAGCGTCTTGGCGTGGCCGCCGGGCGGCAGCAGCCTGCCGCTCCCGCGCACGCACTCCTCCGTCTCGAGCTGGATGTCGAACTCGACGGCCTTGCGCAGGCCGCGGCAGCGGGGCCTGCCGCACTTGCGCGCGTGGTGGCCCGCCGCCTCCCACGCGAGCAGCCCCGCCACGGCGGCGACCGCGGCGCCGGCGCCGGCGGCGAAGGCCACGTACGAGTAAGGCTCCTCCGGGTACTGCCGCACCAGGTCCGCGGCCTCGCGGGCCAGCAGCCTGGCGTAGGGCGCGGCCAGGAAGGCCAGCGCGCCGAGCACGGCCAGGAGGGCGAGCGCGTCGAGGGCGGCGGTCGGGGGCGGGTTGTCGCAGAGCGAGGTGAATAGCTTTCCCCGCGACGATGGCGATGAGGAGGAGGAGGAGGCTGCGCGGCGGGGGCGGGCACACGGCGAGGGGGAGCCGCCGGCCGCCGCGGAGGCGCGGCGGCGGTGCTCGAAGGCGCGGAGGAACTCGATGAGGCTGCGGCAGTCCGCCATGGCGGAGGCGGGGGCGAGGTCGAGGTATCGGGAATGGAATTTGGGCGGATCGGGATCTAGGCGCCGGTGTGGGCTGGCCGCGAGGGGAGCGAGCCGCCTCGCGTCGCGTGTGCGGGATCTGATCGGCCTGCGCCTGTGGTGTTTTTTTTGACCCGGTTGGTGGGCGGCTCGCGTCGCCTCGGTCGCCGTCTCGTGAGTGACGTGTGGCGTCAAGAAAAGCTAACGGAAGGAGCCTTGGCTTGCTTTCTCTTTTTCTTTTTTCCTCTGTTGCGAGGGAGGTTGCACGTCACATGCTTCACACGGCATTCTTTTCTTATCTTTTCTTTTCACCCGCTTGCTTTATGCGACCCGTTTCAGGTGCAGGCTCACCACGCTGTTGGACTCGTTCGACTGTTGAATCATCTTTACTACTAGACCAGTTCAACCGGAGAACAATGTCAAAAAGTAAGTTCAATTGGAGACCTTGCAATATTCTAAGATAACTCGACCTTCATTGTTGCATATTCTTCTTCTTTACGGTTGAACCTTTGGTGGGTTAAGGTGGTGTTTGTTTCTCTAGTCCTAGGACTTTTTCTAGTCCCGGGATTTTTTAAAAAAGACTCTCAAAGAGGTGCTTCTAAGGACTTTTAACAAAAAGTCCTAAAAAAGTCCCACCCTGTTTGGTTTGCTAGGGACTTTTTCTAGTCCCTACACCAAAAAGTCCCTCGAAACAAACACCCCCTAAGGCTGATCGTAATGGTAGTATCATAGCTAGTATCATGCATGCCAATTAGACAATTTTGATGAGGTGTCATAGCATTAAATGAAGAAAGAGAGGGTGGAGTATCATCATGATACCGCATCATAATAAATGTTATGTTACTTTGTGTCATGCATGGCAATAAATAAAGTACTACATGATACTATGCATTAGGGAGGTAGTATCATACACTAGTATCATATGCATGATACTAGTGTATGATACTCCCCATTACAACCAGCCTAAAGGGTCTTTGTGTTTACAAGACTGGACGCAAGAGTCACCCGTTGCATGACCATACAACAAAGCGCACGTCACACCAACAAATATATAGTATATCATTAAATTGTTTTTCATATTGTCAGTTTCGAGATAGACTACCTTGTAGTTTTTTTTAGGGTAACTACCTTGTAGTTAAGGCATCTCCAACATTGATCCTCAAACTGTCCGTAATTGTCTGGACAGCGTGGTTGGGATGTGTTTTGCCATCAAACGTGAATATGTATTGGTCTGCAGGATGGTCCGGACGTGCTTTTCCCGCAAACCAGAGACAAAGTTGGGGAGCGGGGTTATGGGCGTCTGGACCGTTGACATGTCCGCGTCTGGAAACCATGGCCCACCCAAAACCCTCCCCCCTTCGCCCGCATGCTTTCCAGCCCCACGCCAACTGCTCACATTGCCGCCGACCCAGAGCGGACGCGACCTCTCACTATCGGCATTGAAGTAGGGCGTCGGCCGAGAGAGCGCCGCCCACTGCACACCCGGCTGAGCATGCCTCCTCGCTGCATTCAAATGGCTAAAGATTGACTGTCGTCGCTATGGGGCCAGAGAACCCCTTCTACATTTGGCGTGGGCTCACAGCACAGAAAAAGCAACAACAACCAAGAAAGCACAAAAAGTGCTTTACCCAGGTTCGAGCCGCAGTATCCTGAAATCCTACTCCTGCTTTGGTGGATTTATGAGTGTACGAGCCATGTGTTTACATAGAGCGCAACCTTGCCGGCAAGGAGCTCGGGAGGTGCTGCTAAGCTACTGCAGATGGACAGGGTTTTCGACCCTTGTGAAGGTTGGCCTGACCCTCCTTTTATAGATGAAAGCAGTCATCACAGTTGCAAAAATGGTAATCACAGCGCAGGAGCACGACCGCCATGGACAAGGTTGTGTCGTACTGCTCGTCGCGCGCCATTCGCCATCAACGTTCGCGGAACCGCACCCTTGAGCGGGGAGAAAGAAGTCGGTTTCGTGAAGATCAATGAGGCGCCCAGCACGTCCGCAGCGGCCGCCGACAACGAAGAAAAGTAGACTATGGGAGGCCACCGCCGCTTGGATCCCACGAAGGCCACCACCACCACCGACGCGTTGCCTGCATACACGCCCAGCATCTTGCCCTCTTCGCATGCCACCATCGTCCCCCGCCCCCAAAACCAACCTTGATATGTGCTTTGCGGAAGCGGAGGACACTCGGATGAGCGGCGCAGCCGGACATATGGAAGGTACGAGGGAAGCGGAGGCTATTCTTTCACTCTCGCTGAAGCACATTCCTCCAGGGCATCCGACAGTCAGATGAGCGGGCTGCGGGACATGGGAAAGACATGTTTAGTGGAGGGTTGCAAAGGGGGCAGGGCTTCATTTTTCGGGGCTCATGGCCGTCCGGAGATAGGAACGGGCGCCGGCGGTCATTTTAGTCTAGGTTTAGAGTCCGGTCTACTTGAAACATGTCTAAATGTAATGAATTTGCTCCGGGTTTAGATGAAAAGCATCAGATTTTATGTAAAAATTATCTGAATGAATATTGTCCGGTTTGTTTAACTTTGAATCAAATTTGTTTATTCGCTAAATTTCATTCAAAATGTAACAGAACATATGCGGCTATCCCAGTTCCCGCATCGGTGCCCATGGTCCTCTTTGATCACGAACGGATCATGAGAGCAAATTTCCGGATAAGCGTTGAAGATGCACTTACAACATACGCGCTCTAGTCCATTGGGTTATTTTCCAAATCCAAGTTCCAAAACATGAGACGTGACCAATGGCTCAACGAAAGCCACTCTCCGTCCGTACTTTGTCCCACTCGTCACCACCACGTACGCACGTACCCAAAGATCATCGAAAACCGAGCCAGTAGAAGAAATGCATACTACCACCACGCAACGCCGCCGTCCACATCACACGTTAATTACAGGGTCCAATTCCAAACCCTGGCAATCTGGCACGACGCCGCCGTCGACTAGCCGTCGTTGTCCGGCCTCCTAATTTGCTCTGGAGTTTTCTGGCACGGCAACGCGTCCATTGATTGGTGATGGGTACGTGTTTCCAACCATGGAATTGGCCCGGGCCATTAACGCGCGTAAGATTACGTGCGGTGCTGGACCTCCCGAGACGGCCGGCCATCGAGACTTGATTAAGGCAGACACGGTCATGTCATGTGCTGTGGCCGTGAAGCGCGTGCGGTTCGTGGGCTAACCGTGCCGGATATCCACTGTTAGTGCTGCTGTGTTACACAGAACACAACAGACCCGGTGGATGGATAGGTCCATTTGGTGGCTGTAGGACGGTCGTCGTCACTGTTATCCCGGCAATTGGGAAACAACACCATAGGAGTATTACGTAGTCAAGGGCGAAGGCTGGTGCCGACAGCGATGGGTGGGCAACCCGTCTGTTTTTCTCGTCCCAGAGAATCGGGGGAGGTAAGCGGCACGACACCACTGAAAGTTAGGTGCCCTCTCAACTCAAGCAAAAATAAAGAGTCAATTATATCAGTGGTGCTTGAACTTGACACGAATGATTACTTTGGTGCTAGCACTTGTGTCATACATCGAACTGGTGTAAAAATTTGGCTCGATCGTGCAAATACAGTGCAAATCTCGGTTGTGTACGCCCGAGCCGCTGATCAGGGGCGCCAACATCGCATGGGTCCCGCCGTCAATGACCCGAAGGCAAACAGGAGGGCGTGTGGCCAGTTTTTTTTTTTGCGAACCCCCCCTTGAATTATTTTCCCCCGCAAAAATGCCCTGTCGACGTTGGAAGATGGCATTTCATCTTTTTTTGACTCTATGGCCAGTGGGCCCTGAGTGTACATACTGAAAATTAATAACAAGAAAAAAAGGAGGCCTTCACGTCTCGAACGTGCGACCCCTGCCCATGTCACAGTCGATCCTGGCCGCTACACCATTCAGTCTTCACAACTTCACATAAATTTTTGTATTCATCAATTTGAATATTTAAATATAAGCAACACGTGTATATTTTTCTATTAATTAAACATTTTAAATGTCCTATTTAATAAACAGTTTATATAATACTCCCTCCGTTCCTAAATATTTGTCTTTTAGAGATTTCAAATGGACTACCACATACAGATGTATATAGACATATTTTAGAGTGTATATTCATTCATTTTGATCCGTATGTAGTCATTTGTTGAAAACTCTAGAAAGACAAATATTTAGGAACGAAGGGAGTACATGTGTGTATGCTTAAATGTTTTTATCTAGTAATCATTGTTTGTATGTAATATATATATATATATATATATATATATATATATATAATTTGAACATTATTTTAATTACTTACGTTTCACAAATATTTCAAAAAAAACTAATGTGTGTAAAATGGGCTGCAGCCAATTTAAGCCCCACATGTATTATCCTGGCACTCACAGCCGGCGAATCGTGTGTAAAAAAGTTCATCCGTTTAAAGAAAGTTTATCAAATTTAAAAAAAGTTCATCAAAAATGAAAAAGTTCATCGATTTGAAGGAAAAAATCATCAATTTTAAAAAAGTTCATCTAATTTGGAAAAATGTTCATCAAATTTGATAAACAAGCTCATCAAATTCAAAAAAAATCATCGAATTTAAAAAAAGTTCATCATATTGTAAAAAATGACATCAATTTTGGAAAACGTTCATCAGATTGTAAAAAAAGTTCATCAATTTTGAAAAACAGTTCAAAATTGGAAAAAGTTCATGGATTTTTTAAAAGATCTTAGATTTTGAAAAAAAAGTTCATCATTTTGAAAAGGAGTTCAGCAAATTTCCGAAAAATTTCATTGATTTAAAGGAAAAGTTCACATTTTTACAAAAGCAATTCATCGAACTAGGAAGAAAAAAAAACAGAAAATGAAAAATGAAAAACAAAAAAAGAAAAAAGGAAAAAAACAAAAGAGTGAAAGTAGGAAAGCGAAGGAATAAAAGAAGGAAATAGTTGGTACTTACAAGAACCCACTTTGTGGCATGGTGGTAAGTCGAGCATACCTCTGTGACAGAGGTCACAAGTTCTATACGAGAAACTGGCGTTGTTTTTTGCCGGTTAAAAACACTGTATATGGGTCGAGCCCAACTAACGTAGCTGTAGGCGCCGGTTTACAGAAAACAGCTATAACGGATTCTCAAAAAAAAAACAGCTATAACCGGTGCCTACAGCGCCAAATAGGTTTCATGTGTTATCTTTGTTAGACATCCGAATGTAATTCATGCAGTGGCTATGAGCGCGTGCGCCCTAACAGCAGGTCGCGTGTTGAATTCTCAAAAAAAATCTAGGTCGCGTGTTGGAGTGTAGGAGTCTAACATTTTCCCTTTTAATTTTCACGTCAGGACTTACCTGTGATACAACAAACAAAATAAAATACCATCTACCGCGTGGACAGGGTCTTTTTTGTGAGAAATAAAAAATTTCGAGGTTTTTTTGCAAAAGACAAACAGCCCACACACTTCTACTCATTGACAAAGGGCCCCACACCACGTCGGCCAAGTCAGCGTTGATTTCATATCCAAACACAGTTGGCACTGTATTTGCACACCCGAGCCAAGTTATTGCTTCAGTTCAATGTATGCCACAAGTTTTAGCATCAAAGTGGCCATTTACGCCAAGTTCAAGTATCACCGGTGTAATTGACTCAAAAATAAAAATAAAAAATCTTACTGTACTGGGCTTGGCTATTTTTTTAAGGGTTTACCCAATTTTTATTCATCAAAATCCATAGAATGTGGGATACAAGTCGGGTTGTGGGGTTGGCCAAGCCACACATGGCGCCGCTGACCCAGATTAAGCAAGAATTTGGCTAAACTATGTGCTTCACGATTGACAGCACGACTTTCAAAAATAAAAGAACAAGAAAACGATGACTCTTGGAGCTTGATCTCGTTGATGATGGCTCCATACTCCCCTCAGGATCCCTTGTTGATATCTCCAACTGCTTGTTTCGAATCCGACGAAACGATAATGTGATGTACATTTAGATCAGTTGCCAATGCGAGCGCCTCTTGTTGGGGAACGTAGCATGCAATTTCAAAAAAATCCTACGGTCACGCAAGATCTATCTAGGAGATACATAGCAACGAGAGGGAGAGTGTATCTTCATACCCTTAAAGATCGCAAAGCGGTAGCGTTTATCAACGCGGTTGATGTAGTCGTACATCTTCACGATCCGTCCCGATCAAGTACCGAATGTACGGCACCTCCGCGTTCAGCACATGTTTAGCTTGATAACATCCTCGCCTTCATGATCCAGCAAGACGGACGAACTAGTAGATGAGTTCCAACAGCACGACGACATGGTAACGGTGTTGGTGAAGAACAATATCCGCAGGGCTTCGCCTAAGCACTACGAAAACTATGATAGAGAATAAACTAGAGGGGTCGGGGTTGTCGACACACGGCTTGATGTTTCTTGATATATCTTGGGTGCTAGCCCTGCCCCCTCTCTTTATATGTTGAGCCTTGGGGTCGAAACTTCACTACAAAAAAAGACACATCCGTGACATTTTTGGCCGAACGATTTTTTTTGTCATACTTATGACACTTCTATGACGATAATTGTGACAAAACCCGGTATCATCATAGATGTGGTGGGCTCCTACTTCTATGACAAAAAATCATGACAGAAAATGGGCTTTTCATCCTGGGCGGGCCGGAGACGCAGCTGCATGACATTCTTTGGCCCGTCCATGTCGGAAAAAACCGTGGTAGAAGCAAGGGCGAGGAAAATTTCGAAGAGTTCCCGGTTACGGTGGGTGATCGGGGGCCGAGCGATGCACGTTTTTCTCGTACATGTATGCGCGTGTGTGCGAGGCGTTAGCTCTAACTGAACCCGAGTGAGGCGTTGGGCTCTAACTGAACCCGAGGGATTGCACTGTAGGCTACGCGTTACTGAACCCGAGCAATCGATCGATGACTGTTAACTGAACCCGATTGAGCGATTCCTTCGCTACTGCTGCTAACTGAAGCCGATCGATGCTGCCTCTGGATGAACAGTGAGCGTTGCCGGGGAGGGGGGGGTGGATGAACAGTGAGGAGTGGGGGTGGATGAACTAGGCCCCGTGGCGTTGCCTTTGAATGAATAGGACCCCGATTGATCAAGCCGGTTGGGGCTGGATGAACAGGACCCCGTGGAGGGCTGGATGAACAGGACGACCCCGTGGAGGGCTGGATGAACAGTAGATGATGGAGGGATGCCCGTGGAGGGGTGGTTGAACAGTTGCCGGTGGAGTAGTGCACGGTGGAGGCTGGATGAACAGGAGCCCGTGGAGGCTGGAGGAGGTCGAAGGTGGAGATGAACAGTATCCCGTGGAGTCCCGTTTTGCGGTACGCCACACCCCTCCCGATGAACAGGACCCCCGTTTTGACCGTAGCGCTCCAACACGAGTCCATTTCATCTGTTTTGCGGTACGCCACACCCCTCTCGATCAACAGGACCCCCGTTTCGACCGTAGGAGGTCCGTCTCCTCCGTTTTGCGGTACGCCAGACCCCTCCCGATGAACAGGATCCTGTTTTGAACGTGGCCGGTCGAACACAAGGCCATTTTCTCAGTTCCGCGGTATGCCAGGCCTCGTTTCCATTGCCTGTTCTGTCCAAGCCCTCCCGATGAACACGACGACACATTCCGTTTCGACCCAGCCGGTTGGCTCCCCATGAACACGATGACGACGCTGTTTCTCCGTTCCGACCCAGCCATGTACACGAGCCCTGGTCGTATGTATGCGCGAGTAGGCGTTCGAGACCCTGCCCGTATGTACACATGTGTGGCCGTATTTTCTTTCTTGCACACTGGCCGCTGTACGTACGTGTACATGCTACGTGCGCGCCTCTACTATGACACATGGGCGCCTCTACATCCACCAGTATATATGTACGTACACGTTCGCGAGCAGAATGAAAATGCTACGTACGCTTCGACCAGGTGGGTCCCGACTGTCAGGCACTTCCTTGTGTGCGAAAATGTAGCTGGTTGGTCCATCTGTCTGTGGATGAAAGGCTGTACTGAACTCTAGCCTGGTACCCCAAGATTCGTGCAACTGATTCCAGAACTTTGAGGTAAACTGGGTTCCTCTATCTGATACAATGGTCCTCGGAACTCCATGGAAACATACGATCCTGGTCATGTATATCTTTGCCAACTTAGCACTGGTATAAGTGGTCTTCACTGGGATGAAATGAGCTACCTTCGTCAAACGATCAACTACAACCCATATCGAGTCCTGGGAAATCTCGTGATAAAATCCATGCCTAGCTTATCCCACTTCCATTCGGGTATCGGTAATGGCTGTAGCAATCCTGCTGGCTTCTGATGCTCTGCCTTCACTCTCTGACATACATCACAAACTGCTACATACTCCGCAATATCCTTCTTCATTCCGGTCCACAAAAAGTGTCTTTCAAATCCAGATACATCTTGGTATTTCCTAGGTGAATCGAATACGGTGAATCATGGGCCTCCTACAGAATCAACTTCCTGATCTCCGGGTCATTAGGCACATAAACGCGGTCCTCAAACCATAAGGTATCGTGCTCATCCTCACGAAAACTCTTAGCTTTTCCTTTGCTCATCTTCTCCTTTATCCCGGCAACCTCCTTATCGGTCTTTTGAGCTTCTCTGATCTTATCCATCAACGTAGACTGAATCTCTAAAGCTGCTACATAGCCTCTCGGAACTATCTCCAAACATAGCTCGCGAAGATCCTCGGCTAACTCCTTGGGTAACTCCCCGGTCATGAGTGTGTTGACATGGCTCTTGCGGCTCAACGCATCGGCTACTACGTTAGCCTTTCCTGGGTGATAATGCAATCTCATATCATAATCCTTAATGAGCTCCAACCATCTCCTCTGCCTGAGATTCAACTCCTTCTGTGTGAAAATGTACTTCAAACTCTTGTGATCGTGTACACCTCACAATGGTTTCCGATGAGAAAATGTCTCCATGCCTTTAACGCATGCACTACGGCTGCTAACTCCAAATCATGTGTAGCATAATTTAACTCATGGGGCTTAAGTTGTTGGGAGGCATATGATACAACTCTTCCCTCCTGCATAAAGCATTGCTCCAAGTCCTCGACGTGAAGCGTCGCAATATACTTCATAATCCTTGAATTGATCTGGCAGAATCAACACCGGTGATGTAACCAAACGTTTCTTCAACTCCTGGAAACTGACCTCACATTTCTCAATCCATTTGAATTTGGTGTCCTTCTTCAACAACTCCGTCATGGGTTTTGCAATCTTCGAGAAATCCTTAATGAACCTCCGGTAGTATCCTGCGAGTCCAAGAAAACTACGGATCTCTCCAACTGATGTGGGGGCTTCCCAATTTGTCACAGTGACAACTTTGGTGGGGTCTACTGCTATTCCTTCTCCAGATATAACATGTCCGAGGAATCCAACTTCCTTCAACCAAAACTCACACTTGCTGAATTTGGCATATAACTGATGTTCTTTGAGCTTCCCAAGTACCAAACGCAAATGCTCCTTATGCTCCTGTTCATTCTTCGAGTAGACCAAAATATCATCAATGAACACCACGACGAACTTATCCAGAAACTCCATAAACACCTTGTTCATCATGTTCATAAAATAGGCAGGTCCGTTAGTCAGACCAAATGACATAATGGTATACTCATATAGCCCGTACCTTGTGGTAAAAGTTGTCTTAGGTATATCCCGCTCTCGAATCTTCAACTGGTGGTATCCTGATCGCAGATCGATCTTGGAAAATACCTTAGCTCCTTGCAACTGGTCAAACAGATCATTGATCATCGGTAGTGGGTACTTGTTCTTGATTGTCACTTCATTCAACCCTCGATAATCAACAACCATCCTTAACGATCTGTCCTTCTTCTACACTAGAAGCACTGGTGATCCCCAAGGTGAAGGACTTGGGCGTATATAGACTTTATCTAGTAGCTCCTTAATCTGCTTCTTAATTTCCTCCAAATCCTTAGCGGGCATCCTGTACAGTCTCTTAGATATTGGCCCCGTGCCTAGCAAAAGCTCAATCAAAAACTCAATGTCTCTATCCGGTGGCATGCCTGGCAACTCTTCTGGAAATACATCGGGGAAATCCTTCACCACTGGTACCTCCTCCTGTACAACTCCTGATAAGGAATTCACTTGAGTCCTCTTCGGCACATGCCGGGATACATACTTGATCCTTCTTCCTTCTGGGGTGGTAAGCAAGATCAACTTACTAGCGCATTCTATGTTCCCTCCATACTTCGATAACCAATCCATGCCTAATATCACATCCAGTACTTGTGATTCCAATACTATTAGGTCTGAGGGAAACACGTAGTTACCAATCCTTAATGGTAACCGATCACACCATAGACTAGCCATATACTCAGCTCCTGGCGAGGTTACTAACATGGGTGGCCTAAGGGCTTGGGTTGGTAGTTTATACTTATCCACAAATCCCCTTGATATGTATGAATGCGATGCACCAGTATCAAAAAGAACGATTGCAGTAAATGACTTAACCAAAAACTTACCTATTACTGCATCTGGCTGGGCTTCAACCTCCTCCACGTTAACGTGGTTCACCTGTCTCCTGTTGAAAGGGTTAGGCTTATTCCCAGAGCTTCCATTGCCATTTCCATTCTTTGCTTCAGGACATTCAGTGGCATAATGTCCAGTCTTCTGGCACTTGAAACAGGTGATGTGGCTTAGATCCCTCTTGGCTGGTGTTGATGGGTTGGTACGGTTCTATCCGTTGCTTCCTCCATTCCCATTTCCATTCTTGGGGCCACTATGGTTGTTCGAACTCCCTCCATTGTGTTTGTGACCTCCATGGCTATGCTGAAAAGGTCCTCCCGAGTTCGGGTAAAACAAGGCTCCAGAATTGTACTTTCCTTGTCCATACTTCCTCTTGCGGCTGTCAATCTGCTGCCGCTTCCCTTCAATCATGAGAGCTCTGTCTACCAACTCTTGGTAGTTGTTGAAGGTTGCCACCATCAACTGCATGCTTAGCTCATCATTCAATCCCTCCAGAAACTTCTCCTGTTTAGCTGCATCCGTAGCAACGTCATCTGGGGCATAACATGCTAACTTACTAAATCATCCACATACTGGCCAACTGTACATCCTCCTTGGCGCAAGTTGCGAAACTCACGCTTCTTCATGGCCATAGCTCCTGTTGAAACATGAGCAGTACGGAAAGCCTGCTGAAACTGATCCCATGTGACAGTGTCGATGGGGTAAGTGGCTGTGAAATTCTCCCACCATGATGCTGCGGGTCCATCAAGCTGATGTGCAGCAAAGTGCACTCTCTCCGCATCTGTGCATCATGCAGTGGTTAACTCCCTTCCAATCTTGCGGAGCCAATCATCTGCAATTATCGGCTCGGTGCTAATGGAGAACACCGGTGGATTAAGCCTCAAGAAATGGGCGAAGTGATCAATAGGTGGTGGTGGTGGTGGGTTGTTGTTGTTGTTGTTGTTGTTGTTGTTGTTGTTGTTGTTGTTGTTGTTGTTGTTGTTGTTGTTGTTGTTGTTCCCCTGATTCTGATTCTGTACTAGTATCTACATCAATGCATTCTGCTGCTAGATCAATTGAGTGAGCTCCGGTGGGAAAGCAAATCCATTGTCACGTCTCGGAGGCATCTGAGAGTTTAGAAAATATGAGAAAATAGAATAGAATGAGGTCTACAGAGAAAACACTACCCATATGCACATGAGACACACACAAACATATCACTTCAATCAATTCAAATAAGGGAAAACAATGGTCTATCTATCGTTACAAAAGTGCTCAGACTATACTATATACATGGGGGAATACTACTACTGTTATGGTGGTCATCTAGAAAAATTGATCGGTCGAAGAATCCATGATATCTGCTCTAGCTTCATCAACAAAGTCATCATCGCTATCGTCGGGGTCCGAGTCGGTGTCGTCGATGATGATGTAGTTCTCTGGGCAAGTGGAATCGTCGTCATCTCCTCTTGGCGCGGGGTATCCCATGAATATTTTTAACTTCTTCTTTAGGTCATCATTCTTCTCCATGAGTGTATTCATTTCCTCCTCATATCCATCGCGTGTAGACTTGAGTTCTTCTTCCAGCTCTGTGATCCTGGTCATTGCCTTCTTCAGATCTATCATGCCTGCGCACATTTGGTTCTCCTGGAGTCGAATGTGCTGGTTTAACTCCTGGATGAAAGCTGCAATGGATCTATCCTTCCTGGTGCTGATCATCTCCCATTGCTCATCTCTGCGCCCACAAATCTGGTAGATAGTATCCTTGAGATCCTTATGGTAAACTTCTCCAATGCGTCCCATGGTGATGTGGGCTGCCATGCTCTTTCCTAGACTCCAGGTTGGTGCATCAAAGGAAAACTCTATGGGATCAGTGACTGGCATGAACGTCCTTCCTGGAACTTGAACTTGAATCATCCAACGCTCCTCTTCTGGCAAGGTGGCGATGTAGGTCCCGGTGAAGCTCGGTACTCCGATGTTCAGGTATCTAGTGACTTCCTTCAAGTGGCGTCCAAAAGGTGTATCTTCATCCGGTTGCACGAACTTGTTCCTTACATCCGCCATCCTAAAGAGTAGAAAAGGGAGAGGAGTTAGAAATGAGAAGAGAATAGTGATCTAGGGCTTTAGCTTAGTGGTCGTGTCCTACAGTCAGCGTGTGCTTTGATACCATCTTGTAGCGACCAGACCTCAAACAGTCTGATCTCTGTGCATCAGTGTCATCCCTGGATCGGTAATGCTGACACGCATAGTACTTGAAGGATTTATAACAGAGTGGCAATCACACACTTATTACATTGAATGTCTCAAAAGAGAACTTATTACAATAAATATGGCTTAAGGCCATCTAATAATGATAACAACGGAAGGCTTGGAAGATAAAGCGAGTCCATCAACTCCAATGGCATCACTGAGTGAAAGATCACGACCTAAGGCACCTTACTCATCGTCTGAAAAGTCTGCAACATAAATGTTGCAGCCCGAAAACGGGTCAACACATGGAATATGCTGGCAATGTAACACATAGAGAGTAATGAACAAAATAATGCTATCACTACATGCATATGTGGCTGGTGGAAAGCTCTATGGTTACACTTTTGCATAAAAGCCAATTTTTCCCTACAACTAGGCCTGGGCATTCGGTTAACCCGAACCGATCGGTTCGGTCTGTTCGGGTAATGTAAAATTCGGTTTTCCATTTTTGCTGACCGATCGGTTTTCTGAAATATCAATAACCGAGTGTTCGGTCCAACAAGATTTCGGTTCGGTTTACGGTTGTAACCGAACAAGACCGAAGCTACGCTTGCAAGTAGCACGCATCGCTAGAGTTCTCTGGAAATTGAAGCAGCCCCTTCCCCAGTTGATTAAGAAAGAAAACAAAATCTGGAAACAAAATAAGATCCAAGAACACAACAAGAAACAATCCCTTTCGGAATTGTACAGAAGGAGACAGAGAAATACAAGGGTCTGCAGTGTAGTCGAAAGGGAGCACAAACATTAAAGAGACAACATGTAAGCTCCAGCTCCTGGAGCGAGCGCCGCCACCACCGCCGGCCAGCGAGGAGAGCAGGAGACTACGCATGGGGGCTGTAGGCCTGTAGCAGTCAGACGGCTAGGTTAAGGCATCGGGCGGCTCACGTCGTGCTGCTGGATCGGGGATATTAGCAGTTAATTAGGCTGGGGCCCTGTGGGAGTGGATGGGTGCTTCACGTGGTGCTTTTGGCCTGCGGATAGAAAAGGGCCCAGTGGGAGGTAGCCACTTACATGTAATGGGCTGGGTTCTTCTCAGATTTTGGGCCACGTGTATAATATCTCGGTTTTATAGGTTATTTCGGGTGACTGAGTGCCATGACCGAAACATCCAAAGTAAATTCGGTTTTTGAGAAGTGGAGACCGATGTAACAACTGAAATAGTCGGTTTCGGTCAGTTCGGTGTCGGTCCCGGTTCTTTCGGTTCGGTACTTCGGTCTTCGGTTTATATGCCCACCCCTACCTACAACAATGGAAGAAATTTCAGTTAACTATCATGGTGGTTGTTCAACATTGAGAAGGTTCCTCCAACTCAATCCCAATTAAGCTTCAACATTAAACCCAACAATTTAAATTAAGTAACATGATGAGATTCACATGATAATCCTAGATACTCAAAACGTCCATAATTGGGGACACGGCTAACCATGATTAGTTTATACACTCTACAGCGGTTTGTGCACTTTTCCCCGCAAGACTCGATCTCCTCCGTTGGATTTCTCACACTACATGGTGTTTGAGAAACGGATGACCGAGACATAGTCTTTCAAAAACATTATCTCTTTACTCTGGGTAGACAGTACCAACCTACATCCCCTACATCTGCTAGTCTACCACTGAAAGAGGTCACACAACATACTCAACTATGCTAGAGCCCATAGTAGCTTGCGGCTGCACACAGAAGTTTCTAGCATGAATAATCTCATGACCCCTTTGAGCCTCGGTGGCAGTCCATAGGAGAATCACACGGTACCCCGGGATTTCCAAAAATACAGGCAACACTGGGTTCCCCAGGTGCCTCAATCCACCCAAATGTAAATTAAAGTTGCCACCTTAAGTTAACCATTAATTAACAATACTCACATCTGTCATGGATACACTCACCCAATCCACGTCTACGAGCATAGCATAGCAATATAAGCAAACGTAGAAGTAACTCCCAAAGGTTTGAAAATAAAGGACAATAGGTACTACCTCATCTACTTCCCAAAACCCACATATTATTAAGATCCTAACCATGCAATTGTTTGAGGGTTGATCTAATGCAATAAAACTGGGTAGTAAAGAGGTATGATCAAAGTGTTACTTGCCTTGCTGATGATCCGTGAAACCTAGAGACTCGTAGTAGCACGCTGCGCACTCCGGGTACTCTATCGCAAACAAACAAGCATACAATAAGCACTCATCCAATGCACGGGTAAAAATCAAATAGGAGAATCTAACCAGAAAGTTCAACTTAAGATTTCCGATTTGCAAAAAGAATCAAATCAAACGAAGCAACCAAACTCAAACGGCAAAAGAAACAAGCTTCATCTAGAAATCTGGACCTAAGTCAAATTTTACAGTAGCAAAAACTTGTTTAAGTTGGTTAAACAGAAAGAGGGTTTCGAGACGAAACTCTAGGCGCTTGAATTTCCTGATTCCGATAAACGAGCGAAAAGATAAATTAAAACGAAAATCGGGGCGAGGCGAGTGGGTGGCGGCAGACGGCGGCGTCGGCGGCGGCGGCGTCGGGCGGAGGGGCGACGGCGGCGGCAACCGGCGGCGGCGGTGGCTTAGTGTTAGGGTTTGGGGTGGCTGGGCTATCGGGGCGCCGGGGTCGCGGCTTATAAAGGCCGGCCCGAGGTGTTCTGGCCGGGTACGTCCCGAAGTCGATTTCCTTTTAAAAAAATAATTCCGACGTACAGAAAAAGAAAGAAAAGAAATACTAAACGGACTCCAAAAGTCCTAAAATAAATTTTCCCCTAAAAATAAGCCGGACAAGGTGAACATTTATTTGGGTCTAAAATGCAATTTTGAAAAACGCGTATTTTCCTAATTCAAATAAAATAGCGATAAAACTTCGAAATAAAATCTTATTTGATTTTAATATTAAACCTCCAATATTTCTTTATTTTCGAAAAGTCATTTTATTCCCTCTCTCTTACTTTTATAAAAGAAATATATGAAGATAAAATAATTAAAACCAAAAGATCCTCCTTTCAAAATTTGAGAAAAACTCAAATATGAAAATAACGAAATCCCTAACTCTCTCCGTGTGTCCTTGAGTTGCGTAGAATTTCTAGGATCAAGCCAAAATGCAATAAAATATGATATGCAATGATGATCTAACGTATAACATTCCAAATTGAAAATTTGGGATGCTACAGTCAACTTAGTTGGCCCACAAGTCATCCTCCCACTATGGTGGGTCCCAACTAGCGGGGGGGGGGGTATTCATTTTTGTGTGTGTAATAAGGAGGCACTTCCTTGCATGCGAAGATATAGCTGGTGGGTCCGACCTATCAGCGGGGGGGACATTTTTTTCGTGAAATACAGAGGCCCTTCCGGTGGGTCGCAACTGTCAGGTGGAGGAATCATTATTTTGCGCATAATAAGGAGGCATTTCCTTGTGTGTGGCCATGGACCCAGCTGTCAGCCTCTCCATGTACAGTCCATGTCCGATGGATGTCGTTCATTGACCATGTTGACCAGGCCACTGCGAGAGCACCATGGTGGTGGACGACGGCGAAGCCTAGGAAGGTAACGACACAGAGTCGGGGAAGACTCGGCAATGGTTGCCCACGTGGTGGGGAGTACGAGGTTTACTGGTCCGGCTACCGTCACCGGAAAATAACAGGAGGTGTGGGTGAGTAGAGGAATGGCCTGGCCAGCAATGAAGTAGGGTGGGGCGGTGTGGCCTGTGCGGCAGCACAGCCGACCACGGGAGGCGGGAGCAGGCAGTCCCACCGAAGCTGGTTTGGGCGGCTGGAGCAAGAAGATTAGATATTGAAGAAGCAGCATGGCCGTTGGATTAACATCCAATGGTCACTGCTGCTAGAATCGTTTGTGGACTATGTTGACAAAGCCAAAGTACACGTCAACCTAGTAGACCCACAAGTCAGCCTCCAAATCTGTCCCAAACAGCATACAGCCCGAAATTTCTAGCTAGATTCAAATTAATTTTAAATCTAAATATACCTTGATTTAAATTAAATGAAATTTTACTCGCACAAAAACAATGAAATTTAAAATATCAAAATTCGAAAGAAAACAATATTTTGGAACTAATTGCCTGTTTGCTGTATTTTTTCATTTTACAGTCCATTTATTATTACTTATAGCCCATTTCTTATTACTTATAGCCCATTTTATGGGCAAAATGCACCCCTCCTTGTCTTGAAAGATTTCCGGCCCAGTAGGGCGTAGAAAAGCAAGTAGGCCTATGTTGGTTATTCTGCAAAAAACAAAATAGCTGGCTAGCCATTTTCAGAAAGGAAAAAAACAAACTGGGCTGGTCATGGGCTAAACATATGAAATAAAAGCCTGGGCTAGACGGGCTACGGGTCCCGCACAACCCAGTTGATACCCTTCTCCATCCCGAAAAAAACAAAATTGCTACGCGCGCTACTGGGTCCCTAATGTCATCCTCACCATGTACAGTCATCTCCTTATTCCTCTCGGTTGTTGACCATGTTGACAACACCGGAGGGCGGCGCCACGGCGAGCGAACCAAGGCGGAGGATGATGGTGAGGCCTCGGATGGGAACGGATATGAGCCGGGGAAGACGTGCAGAGTTTTACGGTGCGATGTGGCCGCGATGCGTGCGCGGAAGCACAACCAGCCATGGGAGGCGGGAGCAGGCGGTCCTGCCGGCGCTGGTTTGGCTTTGGCGGCTCGAGGAAGAAGATACTGAAGAAACACGACAGACGTTGAATGTCAATCCAACGGTCAAGGTTGGCATAATCGTTTGTTGACTAAGCCGACGCCAAGTAGCATACTTTTTTATATATAGGAAGAAAAGAAAAACTGGGCTCGTTGGCCTGATAACATTCCCGAAACTGCGACCGTTCGATCTTGTGTCGCAACTAAAACTGCGAGGAAAATGCGTTCATCTGCCGTCCTCCTCACAGGTAACGTTTGCAACATAAGTGACTAGCACCCTTGGTTTTCAACCGAGAGGTCTTGGGTTCGAGTCCCAGGAACTCTAATTTTGTCCTCCTTCCTTCCTCGCAAAAAAGGGAAAGAAAATCAAAGACTTGGGAAGGCGTACAGAACAAGCTAGTGTACCAGTAAAGAGACATTGCCGAGATTTAGAAAAAAGAGAGACATGCTCCTGTAGCTGGTTCGAATCCAAACCTAGACTATGACTATATATGGTGCTATGCTACTCTGCAAGTAATGAAATTGACATATCCAACGTTCGCTTCTCCTATTCTCTACTTACTCTGCCTAGCATCAGAAGCTTTGGCCGCAGCAACCATGTCCGCTGGCTGCTCGTCCACCTGCTCTTCAGTAGGCAACAACCAGATATGCGCCAAGTCGCCACCCGTACCATCGCCTGTGGGTCTCATCACACCCCCGCCGGCACAGGCATCGCAGCCGATTGCTCATCGCAACCCGCTGCCGTTGGTGTGGTGCCATTGCTGCAAATCACGTAGAGTCATCCGTCGCGTCTCAACCACAATCCTCAACCCTGGCTGAGTCTTCTACAAATGCCCGAATTATGGGGTAATAATATGTTTAAGTGTTGTTCTGCTGCTTTCAGTTGCTGATTTTTTTAATAGTTTGGTTGATGATCTTCCAATTTGATTCGTGCAGAAAAGGGAAGATTCTTGTGATTTGTATTTCTGGGAAGTTGCTGATGTGGAGGAATGCAACTATGCTGATTATTTGGTTAGCCGAGGAATCCCAATACCAGCAGGTTTGGGTGTTGGACAAGTAACTGAAGGAACGACAGAAGAGGAAGATGCAGAGCAGAAGGTTAAAGATGCAGTTCCTCTGATCATGGCCAAGCAATAGCTGCTGAACGGCCTTGACATCAATGAGTAGATGAAAGAGCTTGTGAAGATAATGGGCAAAATCGATGTGCTCTGTAGGATGATTGTCTCTTTATTTGCAGTGTATGTAGCACTCATGATGTATTTAGTGGCTATGACATGAGCACTTTGCTGAAACTAGTAAAGAATGAAACCTGTGTAGCAGGCTGGGCGTACTGTTGTGAACATCTAATGATTTCTATTAATGGAAATGAGGGGGTATCCCCTTTTGCTCATAAATAAATAAATAGCAGAGGCCCTGTCAGGTCAGCTTTGTTCTCATTCGAAGACGTCGAGCAAATTGCAGTCCAACAGCAAACTATGCCATCAAATTCAAGTTTCACAACCAAATATGAGTACAACTAAACAACAATGTCATCATGTTTTAGTTGTCATACAATCACCAAACACAAATCAGCATACATAACAAGTGATGTTCTCACAGCAAAATACTAAACAACATGTTTATCAGGTTTCAGTTGTCATAGCAAATACAATTTCACATAGTAGATTAAAAAACTTCTTCTGACAGGAAAATATGACAAAAGCAATGTAATCATCATCCGCAACAGCAGTGTTAACATCTTTGCCATGTGTATCAGTTTGAATCGTAATTCCCCATGGTGTCATCTTCTTCTTCGTCCTCAACGTCCTCGAACGTTGGCTTGTTCTTGATCAACTCTTATATGTCCACAGCATGACAGGCAATCTTTTCGCCGGCGTCATTGACGTGATGGTTCTCAAAGATATTAGGAAGATCTGCGTTATCTTGTACATCAGGAGCAGTGTAAGCATCGTCTTGTTGTGTAACTTCATTAAACGAATTCCGCTGCTCAAACCTTTGCAATACTCTCCAGTCATCGCTACATGCAAATGTGTCTTCCAAGAAAAATATTTGTGTTGCTTGATTTGCCAAAATAAAAGGCTCATTGGTCTGGTACGCTGCCTTGACATTGATGGATTTGAAATAATCATCAGCTCTGGGTTTTGCGATCCTGGAAAACAGGTTATACCAATGACAGCACAACAGAACCACACACCGATGATCCTCGAAACTAGAGATATACTGCAACTGAACAATATCTGTTATGTTAGCATACATTTCAGTTGTCTCTTTGTCATACGTATCCGTGCTCATGATGGCACTATTTTGTGTCTTCCCGCCTTCGTCTTGTGCAAGGGTGTTGTAGCGCACATCTCCAACAACGCAAGATTCATAATGTCTTACCCGAGTATCAGGACCCATTGCTAGTGAGTAAAGGGCATCATCAACTGCCTGCCCATCTTCCCACATCTTCTTAACCTATGGTTAGACAATAGACAAGCTGATCATCTTATGTACTCAATATATTAAAAAACTGACAGTGCAATTCAAAAGCTTACATGGCTCTTGAACCATTTTGCAAATCCTGCCATAACCAGTTTGTCAATGTTTCTTGGATTTTGCGGCAGTAACTCCTTTTTGTAGATGCTGCACAACATAGTGATCGCGTCAAACATCTAAATATATAAGAATGTGCTGCAAGTTTAGTAGATTACGATGTATAAGCTGCAATACTGCACTTACTTGATATAAGGTAGTATCTCAGGACAGTTATTCAACACATACCAAACCATTTTGTCCAAATCTTTAGGTTTGTCCTCTTGTCGACTCTTCCCTGTAACTCGAACAGAATAATCAAAAGCATTGAGCCCGGGATTGTCTTCACCCACCTCTTTGCTAAGCTGATCAGCTGTTTCAATGTATTTTGAGGAGAATGTCAATGCTTCTGTAGCAATGTAGGCCTCTGCAATGGAACCCTCGGGTCTAGCTCTGTTCCTAACATAGCCCTTGAAAGTGCTTAGCCGCCTTCAATAGGGTATATCTAGCCATACTGTACTGGACCTCTAAGTAGTGCCTCATCAGGTAGATGAACAACCAAATGCACCATCACATCAAAGAAGGCTGGAGGATATATCTTCTCAAGGTCGCATAGGATAGTTGGTATCTTGTCTCTAAGACGCTCCAAAGCATCTATCCTGATATTTCTACTGTAGAGTTCCCTGAAGAATTGTCCCAACTCTGGAACTGCTCTGTATAAGTCAGGGCGGCCCAATCCTCTAAGGATAACAGGTAAAACCCTTTGAAGTAGGATGTGGCAGTCATGAGTTTTGAACCCTTGTACCTTGTTTCCATCTGCACTGACTCTCCTTTCAGGGTTGGAAGCAAATCCATGTGGGAATCTCACACGTGACAGGACCTCGCAGAATTCCTTTCTTTTTACCTTGTCCAAGACGTACACAGCTGGTGCCATATCCCGTGGTTTACCTTCATCTTGCACCTGCAAATCCTGTCTGATACCCAGGTGTGTCAAATCAATCCTAGATTTTAAGGCATCTTTCGTCTTGCCTTCAATATTAAGAAGTGTGCCGATAATGCTGTCACATATATTTTTCTCGATGTGCATCACATCAAGATTATGCTGCGGATCCAAATCTTTCCAATACTCCAAGTCCCACAGAGTGGACCTGCGGGTAAACAATAATCTCTCTTCTACCCTGCCATGCTTCCTTTTCCCGCTACCATTACCAGGATGGTTTCTTGGTGTAATATGCCCGACCTTCTCTAATTCCACTTGCAACTCATCGGCGGTGAGCCTCTTTGGCGCATCACGGTTTTTATGCTTTGCATTGAACACATGTCTTCGCTATTTTCTAGGATGCGGCTTGTCCTTGGCAAGGAAACGACTGTGTCCAATGTAACAAATCTTGCTAAGTATTGCGTATGACAGCGGATTCCTGTCACAACGAACACATGCATTATAACCATGTGTCGTTTGCCCTGACATAGTGCCCAAAGCCGGATAATCATGGATGCACCAAATTATAACAACATGCAGAAAGAAATCAGCTAGTGGGCTGCTATATAGGTCTCGAGTGAGAACACCCCTCCATAGCTGTTGAAGTTCCTCCACAAGAGGCTCCATGAACAAATCAAAATCCTTTCCAAGACTTTTTGGACCTGGGATGAGCAAGGCCATCATGTAGTTTGATTCTTTGGTGCAGACATTTGGAGGCATGTTGTAAGGGATAACAAGCACTGGCCACATGCTATATGTGGCGCTCTGGTGGCCAAATGGGTGAAATCCATCTGAAGCTAAGCCAAGTCTAATGTTTCTCGGGTCAGCAACAAACTTTTTGTGTTTATGATTGAAGCTTTTCCACTCACTACCATGAGATGGATGACTCATTACATTCTGATCTCTGTACTCCTGGTTCCTAGAATGCCACAATACACCCTCTCTTGTTTCAGCATCATGAAAGAACCTCCGTAATCTTGGTATAATTGGAAAATGTCTCAGAACATTATGAGGAATCCTCTTCACAGCATCGCCATCTTTCCATCTTGATGATTTGCATTTCGGGCATTCACTTAAGTTGGCATACTCCTTCCGGAACAGAACACAATTATTCTTACAAACATGGATCATATCATATCCAATTCCAACTGCACAAAGGAAATTCTTCATTTTACTGTAGGTGTGTGGCAGCTCAGACGCATCTGGGAAAGATTTACGGAAAGCAGCCAACATCGCATCGAATGATTTGTTGGTCATCAGATCAGATGTCTTCACCTGAAGAAAGGTGACCATAGCTGAGAATACTGACAGATTATTTCCTGGGGTGACAGCCATGTTGCATTGTTCCAACATGCGTGCCCACCGTTTTTCTTCTGCAGGTGAAAGTTCACGGAATGCACGAGCATTTGGTAGCATTGTTTCAATGTTGGTCAAACTCACTGGCTCCGCCACCACCACCTCCTCCTCCTCTTCCACCTGAGCATCAGGCAGATCAAGATGGTGATCTGCTGCTTCCACGTAGTCAATAACATTGACGTTCAAAGTTTCACCATGATGAACCCACCTAGTATATGTGACCGACATCCCATACAAGTGTAGATGATTTTGCACAGTTGACTGGGGTCTTGTAACTGAATTCATACAACTGCTACACGGGCAGAGCACATCTGATTTCGGACCACCGTACTCAGCTCTGACAAAGCTCTTGAAGTTTTGAACCCCCTCGACATATGCAGCAGAGAATCTTCGAGCAGAAGTTATCCAAGTCCCATCCATATGTTAGACATACAAATTAGTTCTTCTACTAGATATTACAGGAAAAACATATATGCTTTTTTATGAAGTCCAGAAAAAAATACCTAGGTCGATGTCTAAAGCTATGGCAAGATATTTGGACGAGCAAATCTAAGTAACAAAATATATGTAAAGCTAATTCAGCAAATAGATTTGAGTGCTAAATTATGGCAGGCTGTTTCAGCAGTCAATGAGGCCGAGCACACAACCATCAAACTATCGAAGGCCATCGCAGCAACAAAGATCGAGTATAAAACAGTGTAGAGCTATTTCACCTAACAGATTGGCTACTAGACCATGGCAATCTATGTCACAATAAATATATGGCATGGTATTTTAGCAACTAATCGGCCTTGGCATGCCATCTCAGCTAAGCAGATTGAGTGCAGAACAGGGCAAGGAAGCTTCTTAAGCAGAGCATATTGACTATAATCTACTTCGGCAAACAGTGAGATTAACAACGTCTATCAGCTAACATTCAGCGCTACACCGACATGAACGGGGACTCAGTCTAGAATGCGCGTACCGTGGGAGAAGCTGACCGCCGTGCGTCTCCACACGAACGTCGCCAGCGGTGGTGGCGCTGACCGCCCTGCGCCTCCATAAGAACGTAGCCAGTGGTGGCGGCGTGGCTAGAGGACGATAGTCTACGAGAGCGTACTGTGGGAGCGAGAGGATCGCCGTGCGTCCCCTCGATGAACCGCGGCGCCGATGTATCAGCGCGGCAGGGAGGGCGGCTTTGGCGGAGCGAATGGAGTGGAG
>NC_057795.1:547277581-547286650 GCF_018294505.1 Triticum aestivum | reverse complement strand
TGGGCGGGGGGAGTTTGGCGCATGGTCGGTTTCTCCAAGTGCAGTCCCACGTGTCAGTGAAGAGGCAAGCCGAAGCGCGTTTCGTTTGCGTGAGCCGTGTGCAGGACTGAACGTGTGTGGGGTGCAATGCGACCGCGACAGGAGTGGTGCGAGTGTACCGCCTTTTTTCCTTTTAAACTAGGTGCTTCGCCCCCTCAATTTTTTTTTGCTTCGTGCGATCCATCGGTACTACTACTAGTAATCTGGTAATCCCGACTAAAATGGCACAGCCGGGTCTTTTTCTGCGCGATATGTTGGGAGGTTGGCTTAGTTGGGTTTTTTAGGACGAGTAATGCTACACCTACGTAATTCCAGTTACACAATTAACGTAATGTGAAACGTGTGAGTTGTTGATTGTAGATTGGGGGAGGGAGGGGCCCACCACCATGAAAATCAGGGGAGGAGAGAGAGAGGCAATTTACGATAACCCTTTCGTAGGTTCCCGTAGATGTAGAAAGATGTGAAATGCGTGAATGTGTAGTGGATGTACTATTGGAGTGCCTAAGATAAATTGTGTATGTATAGACCCTATGTGTTTATTTTACTTTGCATGTTAGATTTGTCTCGGTTCAATAAAAAGTAGAGTTGGTGATGATTGTGTGCTTGTCATCCTGCAATATAGGCCGTCTGATCTATATCTAACGGATAGGAAGGAAACTATGACAATTTACCTACACCCCTCTCCACATTTGCAGATAAGGCTTTCCCTCGTTCATCCTTTTCTCCCACAAGATCTTGATCTTCCGTGCAATGCACAGACATCTTACTAGTACTCCTACAATATACTATATTATTGTGAAAGTTCATATACACTGGCCAAGATTAATGCAAACACGACAGATTTTCATTACATTTCAAACTTTCATAGGATAGAAAAATAAAAGAAACCCAACCCTAAACCTATTCTACGGCGGCGACCGACGTCCTCCATCTGCGATCTCTATGTACGGGGGCGGGGTTCAAGACCCGTGAAGTGAAGGTGCGGTCTCCGGCGAGGAAGAGTAGAACACGGGATACAGACCGGCCAGTTGGCACACCATGCCCTGCCGCCTCCCATGCCCTACTCATCCTCGGAGGAGTCCCCGACCTCGGCGGTGCCGGACGTTGGACGGAGGCAAGTAGGACGCGTGGCTGACGGTGCTCCCGTCATCGGCCGCCAGCGTGGCCACCGCTTGTGCGGTCGCGTCCGCATTCGGCTACGCCGCTATTGCGTCGTGAGAGGCGACTTGAGCGAGGGCGGCGACCTCGAGCTTCATCCCCGAAGACAAGCTCTCTTGCAGAGCGTTCGCACTTGCGATCATGGTGGATGTGGTGCCAGGTAGTAGGACGATGCGCCATGGTGTGGAGACTGCTGGGCATTGCCGCTTTAAGTAGCGCATTCCGGTGAGGCCAAGCGTCCGGGTGCATCATTAAGTCACCGGAGTTGGTTCCTCGGGCACCGAGCCTCTTAACGACAACATACGAATGGACGACATGAATGCGGGTAGCTGGCGCCGACTGGGAATGCACCGCACGACAGCGCGAGGGACGAGGGTTTTGGTGTGCCAGGGTAGTCAGCTGCGGTCGTGGCAACGTTGGAGATGCCCTTTGCTCACATGCAATCCCCGCATGTCATTGAAAAAGCAAGACGACTCGGCATGGTCTCAGGTCCTGAGGATGCAGTTGGCCGCGCTACACCACTCCGCGGACGCGTCGCGGCACCCCGTGCATCCTCGACGAGCCGGGTGTTGGGGTGTGTTTGGATTGTGGCCAAAGTGCACCTTACCAAAATTTTGGTCATGACCCAAAGATTGGTCTTTGTTTGGATGGTTGCCATTTTTTTGGAATGCCAATGAACTCTAGCCAACTCTAGTTCATTTTTCTTGCCAATGTTGGCCAAATCATGGGCAACCAATACCTAACCCGAAATTTTGGCTACCCAATGCTTTGATGGGGCAACCTTGGGCACAAACCAAACATACTATTGGTCGTGCCACAGCACTAATGTCACCCTCGGCACACTGAAACCGACCATGTCTACCGACGATATGAGTGTGTCGCTCACCGCGGTCACCGTGTCCAGAGGCGGTGCTGGAGCTGCGCCACGTTGTTGGCCCCAACGACCCACATGAATGGTTGTCGGTGGCGAGGAGGTCGTGGGCCAACTCCTCCATTGGACTAGTCTGCGCTATGTTGTCCCGACGGGTGTGCCCCACATGTTGGTTTCCCTGTTTTCCTGGCCATATTCGAGCGTCAGTGCTCCGCGTTGCGCATTAGGCCTTCCACTATGTAGGCCAAGCAAGACAACTTATTGTTTATTTGAGCCGTTCAAGTATAATCATGTGGCGTTTGCTTATTTCTCATTCCTCTCCAACCCTCTTCTCCATCGATCATGTCGCCCTCCGGTCGAGTCCATCCTCCTGCATGCCTCATTTGAACATTCCGCCGAGTATCATTCGCATGTACCCGCCCTAGTCCTCTTTCAATCGATCTCCGGACCCCGAGATGAAATCGGGAGAGAACGAGTGGGGGCACGTGATACCTAAGGCGGATTCAAAATTTTGAACCGGCGATCATAGCATCCGCAAATCATATATAAAGGGTATTCAATGTTCGTTTCGTTTTTGAACGTACAATATACTCCCTCCTATCCTTTCTAGTGTACATATAAGTTTTATGTGTAGTCAAAGTATCTCTACTTTGATAAAAAAAGTATCAACATTCAACAATGCCCAATCAATATTGTTAGATTCGTACATACTCCTAGATTTGTACTCGAGATGGTTTCCAATTTGTTTTCAACCACGTGAATGTGCTTGTTCTCGCGCATGCTCTTCCTACTAGGATTTCGCCATGTATAGCCAGTCCAATAGTAACTTTTTAAGCTCCCTGTCCAATAGTACACGTGGAGTACTAACAACATCTTACTAGAGTATGCAGCGCTCATAGTAGTACTCCCTCCTTCCATTTATATAGGGCCTATGTGGAGGAGAGAGATGTGAAAAAGTAAGGGGAGTGACCTCTCATGCAAGAGCCTTAGCTATATACGCATTCCTAGTTAAATACAATAAATATGAAGAAATAGATACAGAGGAGATGGAAAAAAGTACTAATACAATAGCCAACCTTATATATTTTTTTGCGGGAAATAGCCAACCTTATAGCCCACACTACCGTATGAGTGCATATAATAGATGATGGCTATAGATGACATGGCAGTCCCTCATAGCCATCGACTAGCTATATTATTAACCATGCTCTAATGCGTTTTTAAAACCGCATTTGACTATTGACAAGAATAATAGTACATGAGATGTATAATGTGAAAATTATATCATTGGAAACTCCTTTCACATACGAATTTGACCGTATGCTTTGTGTAAGTTGCATGTCATATATTATTACTCTATCATTTGGTCAATGTTAGCCTCGAAAAATGCATTAGGCCCTGTATAGTAAATGGAAGGAGGGAGTAGTAGTGGAAGTGGATCCTCTGACGTAGGTATCCCTGCCTTACCCTCCCTTTCGGTCACTTACTGGCGGACCCCATGCTTGCTAGGCCCCGCATGTCAGTTACTCAATGGGTTCGTCCATGTCAGGGGATCCTCATCTGTAGTATACTCCCTCTGTTTTTATTTACTCCGCATAAAACGGAGGAAGTGGTAGTATAATAAATGATGCGTACGGGGGTGGGGGAGGGACGTCGGTTTGCTCTCAACTGCGGTCCCACAAGCGAGCGAAAACGCAAGACGAAGCGCATTCCATTCAGTGAGTGACGTGGAGGGTCCAGCATGTTGGGCTACAATGCGAACACGACAAGAGCGATGTACAGTCAAAACCGATTGACCAGTCGTCACCGGAACCACTATTCACACCAGAACCTTCACTACTCGGTCTACGCCAGCCACTGCCCTAAAACCACACTTAATCTCCAGCCCATCCCCCCACCTTTCGATCCCCTAGCCCGCATCAAGCATCCCCTAGTTTGCTGGAAAGCCATGGTGCGCCGTAAGATCACTTACTACAAGATGCTAATGTCGGAGCGCCGCGCAGAAATCACGGCGGCGATCGGCGCCACAGACCTCCGCTCCCAAGCTCGCTTTGCGGCGGGCCAATCCCCGAGTTCTTTGGTGCCAAGCTACGAGGAGGAGGAAGCCGATCCAATGTTCATGGCGGAGGTCGCGGCGCAGAAGGCCCCCGATGGGTATGATAGGATGGACGTCGACTTCGTGCCAGCGTGCGAGTCCCCGATGGTGCAGGCGGACCAGCGGTTCAACATGGCGATACTAAAGGAGGACCGGGAGGCAGAGGCTCAACTCGACACGGAGCGCGCGCATGCCGCTGCCATCGAGGCTCTCCTGCGGGCAGAAACAGATGTCGTGGATGTGAACCGGGCGGCGGAGGCTCAACTTGAGGCAGAGTGCGCGGATGCCGCTGCCATCGAGGCCCTCCTGCAGGCGGAACCGGACGTCCTGGACTTGAACCGGGCGACAAAGGCTCGACTCGACGTAGAGCGCGCGGATGCCGCTATCATCGACGCCCTCCTGCAGGCGGAACCGGACGTCCTGGACTTGAACTGGGCGGTAGAGGCTCGACTCGACGCGTAGCGTGCGGATGCCGCCGCCATCGAGGCCCTCCTGCAGGCGGAACCGGACGTCCTCGACTTGAACCGTGTTGTGCTCTCGTCCGTGCAGAGCGCCCGCCCGCTCCGCGTGAACGAGTAGCTGGAGGCCGAGGACAACCACGGTGCGGAGACACAAACACGGCAGCTACGGCTAGTTCGCGCCAGCAGCCAAAGACAACGAGGCCGTCTCGTTCCGCGAGCAGTGATAGTTTTTCTTTATGTTGTAGTTTTTATGGATCTTTTGCTGTGTAAAAACATATTTGTTATGCAAGTCGCCTGACTTGGATCAGTCTACCATTTCAGGCAGTTGGATGAATATCCTACGTCTCCTAACCCTTCTTTCCTTCTTCCTCACCTCTTCTTCTTCCCCAACAGACCACCGCACGGCTGTACGGATACTCCCCAACATGCGGTTGGATAAACATACTCTATGAACGAAAATTATGTGTCAGCGGTAGGATGGCTGAGTTTAGTTTGTTCACATGCGACATCATGTGTCAGTGAGGGTGCGTTCCCTTGGTTGGGTTTGCAGCGTGCAGGAGCGACTGTGTGAGGGTGCGGTGCGACCGCGGCGTGCAGGAGTGACCGTGTGAGGGTGCGGTGCGACCGCGACAGCCGTGCGCAAGTGTACCTCCTTCCCATTTTGAAAACTTTAGGCAAGCTTGGCAAAAATGTGTGGCGAAGTTTGGCAATGCAAGGCCTAGACCCAAACAGGATAAGTACGTACGTACTAGGATTACTAGTGTTAAAAAAGAAAGGCGGGGTTTTCCTTCGCGGGATTTAATCGGTACAAATCCTCGTTTCACATGTCAATTAATGCGTAGTTTTTTCTCCAAAGAACAAAGAGCTAACCATCTCACTCCTCATCGCTTGATTAATGCAGCGCCATGCAAACCAACCTTCTCACTTCCGCATGCATGCAAGGGATATTAATGTCCTTGGTTGCTAGTACGAGGAAAACCCCATCAATTTTGCCTCGATTAGTGTGGCCTTTTGCAAATTGTAATTTTGATATACTGGCCTTGTGTACAAAGAAAATGGAGGTAGTAACTATATTTGACTTCCTTCCCCATTGCGGTGACGTCGATGACATCTTTTTTTTTTATGGTTTGGCGAAGTGCGTTCGACGGAGAACACCATTGAGGGAGACCACGGTAAGTCATTCGCAAGTGCCGCCTGCAAGCCGAGACAACCACCTTATTTGCATCCAGGAAGTCCATTGAACCAAAGGACCAGTACTACTAGGAGTACACAATAGCCTCGTCCAACCAGCTTAGTGCGGTGAGATGGTTTCTCGAAGAATACGATGGAGAAGCGGAGTCAGCGAAGAGTGAAATGATGGTTGCTTTGTCCGTGCTTTTGTGATTTGATGCCTCACTGCTTTGTGATTTGTGATAAAAGGGACAGGGGAGTAGACTCTGTGCTCTATACTTTACTACATGCGTCCAAGCATGGGAGAAAGAGGAGAGACGTTGCATTTTTCTATTCCTTCAATCAATCAATCAATCAATCAAGGAGCTTCGGTTCCATCTTTTTGGCTTTGGCAACACCGTCCACAATGGTTCCCACGATGCCAAAAGCTATTTTCACATTTGGCTACATTGTGGATGCCCTTAACCGCACCACTTGGTTTTGCTCCTGTGCGCTATCTATACAAATCTCAATTATATTGATCAAAAAAAATTATAGAATCAAGATTAGTAAAAAGGAGGTGATTTTGCCGCGCGGATGGCGGGGGAGGTTTCTTATTTTTAGAGGACGTTGTCCTGGCAGTTTGCTAACATGCGGTCCCATGTGTCAGTGCTTTACCAAGCCGATCCGCGTCCCACATGAGGCAGAACAACGACAGAAGCAACACGTGGTTAAGTTGAAGAAGATGAGGGAGAAGCAGATTCAGCAACGAGTGAAATGATGGTTGCTTCGTCCCTCCAACTTCTTTTTTAGCATTATTACTCCGTCCCTCCAACTTAACTATGGGAAAGGTGCAGGTTTGTGATTTGACACCTCATTGCTCATTACTACGCAGGCGCCATGACTGGGGTGCTTCACCCCGGCTGCTTTGCACTATATTCCGGTATGGCACGTGGACCCGGTAGCTTGATGTTCCACATGTCGGTGAAAGGGACTAGAAGATTTATGAAAGCGAGCGCTCCACTCTTATGATGGAGGAGTACACGACACGACGGCCCAGTGAACTGTCACTTGTACTGTATAGTACTATAGTTTTGCTGTTTCACACGATCCATCGATACAAACCCAATTAAACAGGAAAGGGCGGGATTTTTCCCGCGCGGTAGATGATACTGGCCATACATTTCAAAGGAAATTTTAATGTATGCAAACTGAATAATTAAGGCCTTTCCCAGTGCTCCACGGTGTAAAGGTGCTAAGGATGCCACATAGGCAGAAAAATGATGTGGCAAAGCAATTAAACAGGAGAGAGAGGATTATGGTGACCCCAACAAGAACCAATGCTAAGCACATGAACCTAGACAAAAAGACTACCAACCAATACATGAAGGAGTTTTATTACTAAACAATTAAATAGAGAAGACTTAGCTACAAAACCTAAGCACCGATGCATTGGGGACATTAGTTGCTAAGCATTTTAATGCACTTAGCACCCCACTTTAGCACCAATGCATTGGGAGAGGTCTAAGTAACAATATGATATCTAGTAAAACTAAAAACACATATGATTTATTGTGTTAGAGTGTAGTAGTAGTGCTGTATCGCATAGTTGTTAGATGTAACATGCGAGAACGTGTAGAGATGTAGTTTTGGAGGGCCTACAGAGAGAAAAGCGTAATACGGTCACCAAACTTCAGAATAAGCTGATTACGGTCACTATATACGTTTTGCGGTGATTATACGGTCACTTGCTCACGGTTCAGCATCGGATTGCACTCTGTTGACCGGCCAAATAGTCTGTGTGGCGCCATGTTGACTAGTTAAATTAACCACGTTCCTTGTGGGTCCCACCTGTCAGTTCGCATAGGGAAAAGGTCAGATAAACACAAATTTACGCAGGCGCGACAAGACTCCACCCTGTGCGCGGGAATCACCTGGTTGTGTATGTGTCTGTCAGGGCCTGATGTGTGCGCATGCACGTGTAGGTTGAGCACTTGAGCGTGAGAGTGTGTGTTGGTCGTGTGGTGTACTGGTGTGTGCATTCATGCATGCGTGTGTGCGTGTGAGTTTTGCGTGCGTGCGTGGCTACGTGTGTATGTGTGAGTGTTGCGTGCATGCGTGGATGCATGTGTTTGTGTGAGTGTTGCGTGAATGCAGTTTGTGTGCATGCATGCGTGTGTGTATAATCACCACACCAGCTCATGTGTGTTAAAACAGACGGCTCAGCATACAAATACAAGGCCACCTTGTCTGCTGTGCCCGTGGTCATGACTTCGAACCACCTTCCAAATATTTTTTGTCATTTGTTTTCATTCTTAGTAGCAAGATGCCCGTACGTTGCACGTAATATCAAGATGCATCTGTATGACTAATTTATCTTGTGAGAGAAAAGGATGAATGAGGGAAGGCCTTATTTTCAAATGTGGAGAGGTGTGTGGGTACCTTTTTGCAAAATTGCCATAGTTTCTTTCCTATCCGTCAGATATAAATCGGATGGCCTATATTGCAGGATGGCAGGCACACCATCATCACCAACTCTGTTTTTTATAGGAGTGTATTTTATGTATTTTATAAGAGTGTAGATGTAGAGTAGATACAAGCCGACAGGTGGGCACGATGGTAGTGAGATAATGTGATGCAACACTAGAGGTGCCACGTGGAGCGTTTAACTGGTCAACTAGTCATGTCTTGAGCAAATATAGAGTTGTACGGTGAGCCCGTGACTGTATAATAACCACTAAACGGAAATGGTGACCGCAATGAGTGGATTCTGAAGTCCAATGTACGTATCGTGCTTTCGCTTCAAATACAATGATCATCATTGCATATATCGCGAGAGAAAGATGAAACATGCGTGAATTTTCCGGGGGCTTAGTTTTAGAGGACCTGGAGATAGTTTTGTGTGCATACGTGAAAGGGGCGTACAGGGGGGGTATGCGATGGAGAGAGAGATGCTCTTCGTTTCTCTTTATTATGACTAGCTTTGTATATAGTATAAAAATATACAAATTCACAGTGCGGAATAAATATCATTGTGGGTACCATGCAATGCAAATTAGCGTTCATACTCCTCCATATAACTTTGTAATGTTGTATATATGTAGAAACTCTAAAATAATTTTTTGGCCACACTTTATTCAAAAGGAATGTTGTATGCGAAATAAACGTGAAGAGAGGGCTTTTTAGATCAATGGGGTACGTGATGTAACATGTGTGAATGTGTAGTTGATGCATTTGGCGGGGCCTAGAGAGGTATGTGTGTGTATTACGTATTCAAGAGAGGCATGGATAGAGGG
>NC_057795.1:547247685-547277431 GCF_018294505.1 Triticum aestivum | reverse complement strand
ACAAATGAGAGTGGTGTAGAGAGAGAGAGACGAATATGCCGTCACAACGAGAGATTCCCTTCCCTTGAGTGTGTATATGCAAGGGGGGAGGGAATAGAGGCACCAGGAGAATTTTTTTGTGTGTGTGGTGTTTGTGTTGGTATGTGTGGGTGTAAGAAGATAATGAGACGTGGGGGCAGAGGGTGTGTCACTGTGTGAGGTCTGGTGGGTCGAGGTGAGGCCCTTCATTCAGTTCCGTCCTGTGCTACATTGGTCGGCCCGTGACGCATTTAGGAAGACCCATGGATGACTAGTCGTACAAGACAAAGATAGCAGAATTGTGAAGGACTCTGTGTCCACTGACAAATCCGGCTAGGATTTGTAACCCTAGGTTCTCGGACTAAGGTAACCCCTTTATCTCTGATATTACTATTCATCCAACCTAACTTTAAGGGGCATCCTACAGAATGCTCTGGTAGAATCATACTCGTCGATTAGGAAGAGAGTTGTGAGACAATGCGTGAGAGACATGCCTAAAGATAATGTGCCCACATGAGACACGTAGGCAGGTCCATGTATATAGAAAGGGTCGATGGGGATTGTGCATGTGTATGCTTGCGAGAGGAAGAGTGCTTGTGAGAAAGGTTAGTGAAAACAATTGTAAATGGTTACGAGAGGGGGGGAGGGAGGGTTATATCTAGAGCATGTGTGCGAGAAAGACACCTCGGGAGAGAGTGTGTGAGCATGTGTGAGAGACCACCGATGGAGAGTGAAATCACACGTAAAAGACTCCTGTACACATTGATTAAAGATATAAAATGTATCCAAATATTAGGATGGGATCATGATATTTGCAATTCGCGTTAGGAGCGGTCATTGATCCATCAAACATCTAGATTCTATTGAATTTGAGCATGTCTATGTTATTATTCAACACAATTGATCCACATAGTTAGTATTTTGAACTCTAGACAATGCATTACTTTAGCAATCGAATATAAACGTGAGTATAGTTCATGTTGTGTGTGTAAATCACATTATACATACGAAAGTTACACAATGAACATTATAAATAGCTACCTATGAACTAGCATACACTTGAATTCAACTTAAGGTGGTTAAAAAATCGAATTCAACATGAAGTCCATTCAATTATTTGAATTTGATATCATGGCATTTGTAGATCATACCTAAATTATGGGGGCACCAATATTTGCTCTGATTTTGTACATAATAGCATATGTAGTCGTGTACAAAATAGATTCAAATTTAGCTCCTCCATTCCAAAATAATCGTAGTTATAGGAGTTTCAAGTGTAAAAAATTCAAAAAGAAGCAGATAATTTAATGAGGTTTTCAAACATACAAGGTCAAATATAATGTTGTCTATTTAGGTCAATCCTCATAGTTCAAGAGTACTCTACACGTGAATGCTTGTGTTTCAAAATTTTGAACGAAGCGCCAAAAGAGCCTCTACTCACCCGAAACCGCGTGAGACCAATGTTTGGTAGTACAAGGAAATTACTTTTCTAATAACTTCGACCCATGCAACCTACCGGCCCGACATCCAAAGGTCTAAACCGGGGTAGGTTTGTAGCTTCATCTATACGCCACGCAACCGCCTCCGAAAAACATTCATACACAATGGCCGCCTAAGAACACATGCGCGCAGCCAAAATCGCTCCCGCCCACTATTTGGGACACTTGGGATTACCATACTACCCCCGACCCACAGTAGGTCCAAAATTTAAGAGGGGGGCAAAGTTTGTACTTTCCCCAAATTTCAGACAAGCGCGTCCCATCTTCTATTCAAAAAAGCCAAAAACAAGCGCATCCCAAACCGAAACATGGTTCCCCCCACCCGTCCGATTCCCCATTCGTACTCCGTGGGCGCCAAAACTACCTCTCCACCAGCCGCGAAACCCCGACGTCCTTCATCCGCCACCCCATCTCTCCCATCAACCGCCGCCCTCCTCCATCACGCCGGAGCTGAAACCCCGACGTCGTCGTCCACCGCAACGCCCTCCACCACTAGTAGTTGAAGCCGAGGCTGAGCCGTCTATACCCGAGCCAGTTCAACCACGCCATCCTGCGCCTCACCGCTGCCGCTCCAACTTCGCCATCGTCCACCGCACCGGAGCTGTTCCTACTATGCTGTCCTTCGCCGCCTCAGATCTGCTTCCCCTCCGCCGATATACGGCCACGACAACACAGTCAACAATTTGGCCATGGGTTTGTCCAAGGATCTACGGCTCTCCAAAACATCGGTTCCCTCGGGAAAAACAAGAAGATCGCCGTGACATATCGACACCACACTGGCAACCGATAACGGTACTCCTCTTCCCTTATTTGTGCAAATCTTACGTGTCTGCTTGCACGGTATTCATCCCACAAAAGACACTAGTTGACCGCTTCTTCTTCATACTAGATGTTCCTAATAACTCGCGCCGCACAAGTTTTCTCCTCATATACTATTTCACCTTAGCTAGAGGTTCGTCGCCCCCCTGAATTTCAATTTCTGGCCAGTTAATTCCCAATTAACGGAAGCATTCCCCAGCGTAACAGGCGCTAGTACGCCTATTACGCCGGGGAAACAGCGCCTTGGTGTTTATCTTAGGGGCGTGTGCGGCCTAGAGCTAATGGCGCCTGATCTGGAGGTCGGCTGGGATTAAAGGGATGGCCTGGGGGCGCTGCCAAGCACAGTGTGTTGGAAATATGCCCTACAGGTAATAATAAAATGGTTATTATTGTATTTCCTTGTTCATGATAATTGTCTATTATTCATGCTATAATTGTATTGACCGGAAACCGCAATACATGTGTGAATACATAGACCACAACATGTCCCTAGTGAGGCTCTAGTTGACTAGCTCGTTGATCAACAGATGGTCATGGTTTCCTGACCATGGACATTGGATGTCATTGATAACGGGATCACATCATTAGGAGAATGATATGATGGACAAGACCCAATCCTAAAGCATAGCACAAGATCGTGTAGTTCGTTTGCTAAAAGCTTTTCTAATGTCAAGTATCATTTCCTTCGACCATGAGATTGTGCAACTCCCGGATACCGTAGGAATGCTTTGGGTGTGCCAAACGTCACAACGTAACTGGGTGGCTATAAAGGTGCACTACAGGTATCTCCGAAAGTGTTTGTTGGGTTGGCACGAATCGAGACTAGGATTTGTCACTCCGTATGACAGAGAGGTATCTCTGGGCCCACTCGGTAATGCATCATCATAATGAGCTCAATGTGACTAAGTAGTTAGTCATGGTATCATGCATTACGGAACGAGTAAAGTGACTTGCCGGTAACGAGATTGAACGAGGTATTGGGATACCGACGATCGAATCTCGGGCAAGTAACATACCGATTGACAAAGGGAATTGTATACGGGATTGATTGAATCCTTGACATCGTGGTTCATTCGATGAGATCATCGTGGAACATGTGGGAGCCAACATGGGTATCCAGATCCCGCTGTTGGTTATTGGCCTGAGAGTTGTCTCGGTCATGTCTGCATGGTTCCCGAACCCGTAGGGTCTACACACTTAAGGTTCGATGACGCTAGGGTTATAGGGAAGGTATGTACGCGGTTACCGAATGTTGTTCGGAGTCCCGGATAAGATCCTGGACGTCACGAGGAGTCCCGTAATGGTCCGAGGTGAAGATTGATATATTGGACGAAGGGTTTTGGAGTCCGGAAGTGTTCCGGAGGTACCGGGTGATGACCAGCATGACCGAAAGGTGTTTCGGAGCCCCGACAAGTGTTGGGGGGGCTTCATGGGCCAAGGGGAGGGGGAAAACCAGCCCACTAAGGGGCTATGCGCCCCCTCACCTATTCCCACGTGACCAGGGGGTTTGGGCGCCCCATCTAGGGTTCCCACCTCCTGGCTTGGGGGCCAAGTTACCCAAAGGGGAGATCCCATCTGCCCTGGCCGCCGCCCCCCTAGGGGAAACCCTAGGGCGCCTCCCCGTCTCCCTTCCCCCTATATATAGTGGAGGTTTTGGGGCTGCCCAACACATGAGTCTCTCTCTCCCAAGGCGCAGCCCTACCTCTCTCCCTCCTCGTCTATCATAGTGCTTGGCGAAGCCCTGCTGGAGTACCGCGCTCCTCCACCACCACCACGCCATCATGCTGCTACTGGACGGAGTCTTCCCCAACCTATCCCTCTCTCCTTGCTGGATCAAGGCATGGAGACATCACCGGGCTGCACGTGTGTTGAACACGGAGGCGCCGTTGTTCGGCGCTTAGATCAGAATCGATCGCGATCTGAATTGCCACGAGTATGACTACCTCATCCGCGTTCTTGTAACGCTTTCTCTTAGTGATCTTCAAGGGTATGAAGATGCACTCCCTCTCTCTCTCATTGCTAGTCTCTCCATAGATTGATCTTGGTGATGTGTAGAAAATTTTGAATTTCTGCTACGTTCTCCAACAATGGCATCATGAGCTAGGCCTATTGCGTAGATTCTATGCACGAGTAGAACAAAAGTTGTTGTGGGCGTTGATTTTGTTCAATATGCTTACCATTACTAGTCCTATCTTGTTTCGACGGTATTGTGGGATGAAGCGGCCCGGACCGATCTTACACGTACACTTACGTGAGACAGGTTCCACCGACTGACATGCACTTGTTGCATAAGGTGGATAGCGGGTGCCAGTCTCTCCCACTTTAGTCGGATCGGATTTGATGAAAAGGGTCCTTATGAAGGGTAAATAGAAATTGGCACATCACGTTGTGGCTTTTGCGTAGGTAAGAAACGTTCTTGCTAGAAACCCATATTAGCCACGTAAAACATGCAAACAACAATTAGAGGACGTCTAACTTGTTTTTGCAGGGTATGCTATGTGACGTGATATGGCCAAAAGAATGTGATGTATGAGATTGATCATGTTCTTGTAATAGGAATCACGACTTGCATGTCGATGAGTATGACAACCGACAGGAGCCATAGGAGTTGTCTTTATTTATTGTATGACCTACGTGTCACTGAATAACACCATGTAATTACTTTACTTCATTGCTAAACTGTTAGCCATAGTAGTAGAAGTAATAGTTGGCAAGACAACTTCATGGAGACACGATGATGGAGATCATGGTGTCATGCCGGTGACGATGATGATCATGGAGCCCCGAAGATGGAGATCAGAAGGAGCAAAATGATATTGGCCATATCATGTCATTTTTTTGATTGCATGTGATGTTTATCATGTTTATACATCTTATTTGCTTAGAACGACGGTAGTAAATAAGATGATCCCTCATAATAATTTCAAGAAAGTGTTCCCCCTATCTGTGCACCATTGCGAAAGTTCGTTGTTTCGAAGCACCACATGATGATTGGGTGTGATAGATTCTAACGTTCACATACAACGTGTGTAAGCCAGATTTACACACGCGAAACACTTAGGTTGACTTGACGAGCATAGCATGTACAGACATGGCCTCGGAACACAAGAGACCGAAAGGTCGAGCATGAGTCGTATGGTAGATATGATCAACATGAAGATGTTCACCGATGATGACTAGTCTGTCTCACATGATGATCGGACACGGCCTAGTTGACTCGGATCATGTGTCACTTAGATGACTAGAGGGATGTCTATCTGAGTGGGAGTTCATCAAATAATGTGATTAGATGAACTTAATTATCATGAACATAGTCAAAAAGGTCATTACAAATTATGTCGTAAGCTCGCGCTTTAGTTCTACTGTTTAGATATGTTCCTAGAGAAAATATAGTTGAAAGTTGATAGTAGCAATTATGCGGACTGTGTCCATAAACTGAGGATTGTCCTCATTGCTGCGCAGAAGGCTTATGTCCTTAATGCACCACTCGGTGTGCCGAACCTCGAACGTCGTCTGTGGATGTTGCGAACATCTGACATACACATTTTGATGAATACATGATAGTTCAGTAATGTTAAACGGTTTAGAATTGTGGCGCCGAAGACGTTTTTTTTTGAAACGTTGCGGAACATATGAGATGTTCCAAGGGCTGAAATTGGGATTTCAGACTCGTGCCCACGTCAAGAGGTATGAGAACTCCGATGAGTTTCTTAGCCTACAAACTAAGGGAGAAAAGCTCAATCATTGAGCTTGTACTCAGATTGTCTGGGTACAATAATCACTTGAATCGAGTGGGAGTTAATCTTCCAGATGAGATAGTGATGTTTCTCCAAAGTCATTGCCACCAAGATACTAGAGCTTCGTGATGAACTATAACATATCAGGGATAGATATGATGATCCTTGAAATATTCGTGATGTTTGACACCGCGAAAGTAGAAATCAAGAAGGAGCATCAATTGTTGATGGTTAGTGAAACCACTAGTTTCAAGAAGGGCAAGGGCAAGAAGGGATACTTCATGAAACGACAAATCAACTGCTGCTCTAGTAAGAAACCCAAGGTTGAACCCAAACCCGAGACTAAGTGCTTCTGTAATACGGGGAACGGTAACTGGAGCAGAATTACCCTAGATACTTGGTAGATAAGAAGGTAGGCAAGGTCGACAGAAGTATATTGGATATACATTATATTAATGTGTACTCTACTAGTACTCCTAGTAGCACCATGGTAATAGATACCGGTTCGGTTGCTAAGTGTTAGTAACTTGAAATAAAAGGCTACGGAATAAACGGATACTAGCTAAAGGCGAGGTGACGATATGTGTTGGAAGTATTTCCAAGGTTGATGTGATCAAACATCGCACGCTCCCTCTACCATCGGGATCGGTGTTAAACATAAATAATTGTTATTTGGTGTTTGTGTTGAGCATAGACATGATTGGATTATGTTTATCGCAATACGGTTATTCATTTAAGGAGAATAATGGTTACTTTGTTTATTTGAATAATACCTTCAATGGTCTTGCACCTAAAATGAATGGTTTATTGAATCTCGATCGTAGTGATACACATGTTCATGCCAAAAGATATAAGATAGTAATGATAGTACCACCTACTTGTGGCACTGCCATGTAAGTCATATTGGTATAAAATGCATGAAGAAGCTCCATGTTGATGGATCTTTGGACTCACTCGGTTTTTTGAAAAGTTTGAGACATGCGAACCATGTCTATTGGTATGTACGCATGAAGAAACGCCATGCAGATGGATCGTTTGGACTCACTTGATTTTGAATCACTTGAGACATGCAAATCATACCACATGGGCAAGATGACTGAAAAGCCTCGTTTTCAGTAAGATGGAACAAGAAAGCAACTTGTTGGAAGTAACACATTTTGATGTGTGCAGTCCAATGAGTGCTGAGGAATGTAGTGGATATCATTATGTTCTTACTTCACAGATGATTTGAGTAGATGTTGAGTATATTTACTTGATGAAACACAAGTCTGAATTATTGAAAGGTTCAAGTAATTTCAGAGTGAAGTTAAAGATCTTCGTGACAAGAGGATAACATGTCTATGATATGATCATAGAGATGAATATCTGAGTTGCGAGTTTGGTAGACAATTAAGACATTGTGGAAATTGTTTCACAACTAACACCGCCTGGAACACCATAGTGTGATGGTGTGTCCAAAAATCATAGATTCACCCTATTGGATATGGGGCATACCATGATGTCTCTTATCGAATTACCACTATCGTTCATGGGTTAGGCATTAGACACAACCGCATTCACTTTAAATAGGGCACCGCGTAATTCTGTTGAGATGAAACCGTATGAACTATGGTTTAGAGAAACCTAAGCTGTCGTTTCTTGAAAGTTTGGGGCTGCGACGCTTATGTGAAAAGTTTCATCCTGATAAGCTCGAACCCAAAGCGGATAAATACATCTTCATAGGACACCCAAAACAGTTGGGTATACCTCCTATTTCAGATTTGGAAGAAAAAGTGATTGTTTCTAGAAACGGGTCCTTTCTTGAGGAAAGGTTTCTCTTGAAATAATTGAGTGGGAGGATGGTGGAGACTTGATGAGGTTGTTGAACCATCACTTCAACTAGTGTGTAGCAGGGCACATGAAGTTGTTCCTGTGGCACCTACACCGATTGAAGTAGAAGCTTATGATAGTGATCATCAAACTTCGGATCAAGTCACTACCAAACCTTGTAGGTCGACAAGGATGCGTACTGCTTCAGAGTGGTACGTAATCCTGTCTTGGAAGCCATGTTGCTAGACAACAATGAACCTACGAGCTATGGAGAAGTGATGGTGGGCCCGGATTCCGATGAATGGCCCGAGGCCATAAAATCCGAGAGAGGATCCATGTATGAAAACAAAGTGTAGACTTTGGCAGAACTACTCGATGGTCGTAAGGCTGTTGAGTACAGATGGATTTTAAAAGGAAGACGGACAATGATGGTAAGTGTCACCATTAAGAAAGCTCGACTTGTCGTTAAGATGTTTTCCGACAATATCAAGGAGTTGACTGCGATGAGACTTTCTCACTCGTAGCGATGCTAAAGAGTCTGTTGGAATTATATTAGCAGTTACTGCATGATTTATGAAATCTTGCAGATAGGATGTCAAAACATTGTTTCCTCGATGATATTCTTGAGGAAAGGTTGTATGTGATACAACCAAAAGGTTTTGTCAATCCTAAAAAATGCCAACAAGTATGCAAAGCTCCAGCAATCCTTCTAAGGATTGGAGTAAGCATCTCGGAGTTGGAATATACGCTTTGATGAGATAATCAAAGATTTTGGGTTTATACAAAGTTTATGAGAAACTTGTATTTCCAAAGAAGTGAGTGGGAGCACTATAGCATTTCTGATGAGTATATGTTGTTGACATATTGTTGATCGGAAATGATGTAGAATTTCTAGAAAGCATATAGGGTTATTTGAAAGGTGTTTTTCAATGGAAAACCTGGATTAAGCTACTTGAACATTGAGCATCAAGATCTATAAGGATAGATCAAAACGCTTAATAGTACTTTCAAATGAATACATACCGTGATAAGATTTTGAAGGAGTTGAAAATAGATCAGCAAAGGAGTTCTTGGCTGTGTTATATGGTGTGAGTATTGAGTAAGACTCACGACATGACCATGACAGAAGAGAGAGAAAGGACGAAGGTCATCCCCTATGCTTCAGACGTAGGCTCTATAGGATGCTATGCTGTGTACCGCACCGGAAGTGTGCCTTGCCATGAGTCAGTCAAGGGGTACAAGAGTGATCCAGGAATGGATCACAGGACAACGATCAAACTTATCCTTAGTAACTAGTGGACTAAGGAATTTTCTCGATTATGGAGGTGGTAAAAGAGTTCGTCGTAAAGGGTTACACCGATGCAAACTTTGACACTAATCCGGATTATTCTGAGTAGTAAACCGGATTCGTATAGTAGAACAATTATTTGGAATAGTTCCAAATAGAGCGTGGTAGCTGCATCTAGGAGATGACATAGAGATTTGCAAAACACACACGGATCTGAAAGGTTCAGATCCGTTGACTAATAACCTCTCTCACAAGCGAGATATGATCAAACCCCATGGGTGTCGATTCATTACAATCACATAGTGATGTGAACTAGATTATTGACTCTAGTGCAAGTGGGAGACTGTTGGAAATATTCCCTAGAAGTAATAATAAAATGGTTATTATTGTATTTCCTTGTTCATGATAATTGTCTATTATTCATGCTATAATTGTATTGACCGGAAACCGCAATACATGTGTGAATACATAGACCACAACATGTCCCTAGTGAGCCTCTAGTTGACTAGCTCGTTGATCAACAGATGGTCATGGTTTCCTGAACATGGACATTGGATGTCATTGATAACGGGATCACATCATTAGGAGAATGATATGATGGACAAGAACCAATCCTAAAGCATAGCACAAGATTGTGTAGTTCGTTTGCTAAAAGCTTTTCTAATGTCAAGTATCATTTCCTTAGACCATGAGATTGTGCAACTCCGATACCGTAGGAATGCTTTGGGTGTGCCAAACGTCACAACGTAACCGGGTGGCTATAAAGGTGCACTACAGGTATCTCTGAAAGTGTCTGTTGGGTTGGCACGAATCGAGACTGGGATTTGTCACTCCGTATGATGGAGAGGTATCTCTGGGCCCACTCGGTAATGCATCATCATAATGAGCTCAATGTGACTAACTAGTTAGTCACGGGATCATGCATTACGGAACGAGTAAAGTGACTTGCCGGTAATGAGATTGAACGAGGTATTGGGATACCGACAAACGAATCTCGGGCAAGTAACATACCGATTGACAAAGGGAATTGTATACGGGACCGATTGAATCCTTGACATCGTGGTTCATCCGATGAGATCATCATGGAACATGTGGGAGCCAACATGGGATCCAGATCCCGCTGTTGGTTATTGGCCGGAGAGTTGTCTCGGTCATGTCTGCATGGTTCCCGAACCCGTAGGGTCTACACACTTAAGGTTCGATGACGCTAGGGTTATAGGGAAGGTATGTATGCGGTTACCGAATGTTGTTCGGAGTCCCGGATAAGATCCCGGACGTCACGAGGAGTCCCGGAATGGTCCGGAGGTGAAGATTGATATATTGGACGAAGGGTTTTGGAGTCCGGAAGTGTTCCGGAGGTACCGGGTGATGACCAGCATGACCGAAAGGTGTTTCGGAGCCCCGACAAGTGTTGGGGGGGCTTCATGGGACAAGGGGAGGGGGTAAACCAGCCCACTAAGTGGCTGTGCGCCCCCCTCACCTATTCCCACGTGACCAGGGGGTTTGGGGCGCCCCATCTAGGGTTCCCACCTCCTGGCTTGGGGGCCAAGTCACCCGAAGGGGAGATCCCATCTGCCCTGGCCGCCGCCCCCCTAGGGGAAACCCTAGGGCGCCTCCCCCTCTCCTTTCCCCCTATATATAGTGGAGGTTTTGGGGTTGCCCAACACATGAGTCTCTCTCCCAAGGCGCAGCCCTACCTCTCTCCCTCCTCGTCTCTCGTAGTGCTTGGCAAAGCCCTGCTGGAGTACCGCGCTCCTCCACCACCACCACGCCGTCGTGCTGCTGTTGGACGGAGTCTTCCCCAACCTCTCCGTCTCTTCTTGTTGGATCAAGGCATGGGAGACGTCACCGGGCTGCACGTGTGTTGAACGCGGAGGCGCCGTTGTTCGGCGCTTAGATCGGAATCGACCACGATCTAAATTGCCACGAGTACGACTACCTCATCCGCGTTCTTGCAACGCTTCCGCTTAGCGATTTTCAAGGGTATGAAGATGCACTCCCTCTCTCTCTCGTTGCTAGTCTCTCCATAGATTGATCTTGGTGATGCGTAGAAAATTTTGAATTTCTGCTACGTTCTCCAACACGATGGTGGTGTGAGGTCGAGGGGAGGGCGGGGCGGCGGAGGCAGGGGTTTGGGCCGGTGGTCGCTGGTGGTTCGAGAAAGATCGTCAATTGTGACTGGTGGGAGGTAGACGAAGGTGATCTGCCCGTTTCTTATAGACCAGACGGTTCATTAAAAAAATCTACTGACCTATTTATTTTCAGTCGACCGTTACTTAGATATGACCACATGTGGTGGTGTGCTAGGAGTACCTGCATTTCCTGTGCTCATATATTACAAAATCATACGGAGTAGAATCTAATTTTGTTTGCCATGCAATGTTGTAGAGCTATCATATGTCTCCTGTCATTTATTTTCCAGCCACCTGCTATCTGCTACTTTTACAGTGCACTAGTTCTGCACACACTTCACCCATACTCTCACTATTGTGTTTTTATGCAAGGGTATTTCAGACTCTGCCTCGAGAGACGCAACAAAGAAAAGAGATAAGTCGTGCCAGCTTTCTTCGCGGTTAGGCACGACACGTTACAACGCTATAAAGGGTGAAATGCCAGCAGATGGAGATGGTAAACGTAGCTCTAGAGTTGATGACCTCGCTCGCAATAAACCACCATCCCAGGTGCTTGCTTTAACTTTGCGATGTCATATGTGGTTGCATGTTCCATATGGTGTCTAGCTTGTATTCGAAAGGCCGAAGTCGGCCTTAGAAGACAAATAGCTAGTCAGGGCACTGGCCGAGCTAGTGACAAACCCAGCAAAGATAGGCATCACCTGGAAGCCAACTAAAAAGCTGCGATGGTGGCGAAGCAGCCCACCTCCTACCAGGCTCTCAGGTCCTAGATGATCATGCTCACCACTCCAGCCGGTTGTCTAGCTTGTATTGCTTCCAATTTGGTTAAATTGCATTTGCTTAGCTTACACATTATACCTTTGAATATGACATGCCTTTCTGTTTTTGGTACATACTAGTACATCTGTGTATTAACCATGTTCTTACATCAAACTAATGTTCTTGTGTATCCCTCATCAATCACTTATGATGAGGCAGGCAGGCAAGGGGACTACTCCTCATTTAAAGAATGCAGCGTCAGCCTCCCGACATGATTCTCAAGAAACAGAAATGCTAGATGAAGATAGTGAACGTAGCTCTATAGTTGATTACAACATTTCCCCTACACTAGCATCGCAGGTGCTTGCTCTAACTTGGCAGCGTGATATGTGGTTGCATGTTGCATATGGTGTCTAGATTGTAATTCTTCCAATCTGGTTAAATTGCATGTGCTAGTCTGCTTAGCTTATCCATTATACCTGTTAATGTGACATGCCTTCCTGTATTTAGTATATAGTACATCTATCTATTAAACATGTCCTTATATAAAACTATTGTTTTTTTGTATCCCACATCAATCAATATGACGAGACACCTTTAGTATATGCAGTGCGATATTAGTTGCATCTTTCATATGATTTATAGCATGCGTTGCTTCTAATTTGTTGAAATTTCATTTATGATGGGACGCTTTTAACTTGGCAGAGTCATATTGGTTGCATCTTTCATGTGGTGTCTAGCTTGCATTGCTTCTTATTTGTTGGAATGGTTTCTGCTTAGTTTACACAAACAGTTGTGAACATGCCATGCCGTCCTGTTTTTGGTACATATTCCATCCTGGTATCATGTGTTTGCCTTACATCAAAGTAGTGATTGTCGGTATCATGCATGAATAAGTTTTGAAGAGAGAATTTTATTGCTTTTTCTTGTCGGTTTTACTTGACAATTCAAAATCAATAAAGCGGAAGAAAGTTAGCAAGGCAGCGGATAAAGGTGCTCCTTCCGAACGGAGGGCCTCTACAGTTTCTACTCCTCCACACCCCCAAGATGATTTCCAAGACAACACATGCATAGACACTCAACAAAGCTGTGTTTATGATGAGCACGTCTCCCCTAGTGCACCATCACCGGTGCTCCCTCTAACTTGGCACTGTTATGTGTGGTTGCATGTTATGTGAGATGTCTAGCTTGTATTTCTTCTAATTTTGTTGAATTCCATCTGCTTACTTTACACATTATACTTGAATAAGACACGTGTTCCTGTTTCTAGAACATACAATATCTGTCTATCACACCATGTTCTTACATCAAATTACTACTGTTGTGTAACTTGCAACAATCACTTGTCATAAGACACGCTTGACTTCGGAGTGTGATATAGATTACATCTCGCATTCTTTTCTAGCTTGTACTACTAATTTGTTGAAATGACACTTATGATGAGACAGTTTTAACTTGGTAGAGTGATATTCGTTGCATCTTTCATATGGTGTCTAGCTTTCATTGCTTCTAATTTGTTGAAATGCCTTCTCCTTAGTTTACACATCATAAGCTGTGAATATGCAATGCTGTGAATATGCAATGGCACTAATGACGAGATACCACTAACATGGTAGAGTGATGTTGTTTGCATCTTGCATATGATTTATTTCTTGTACTACTTCACATTTGTTAAAACGCCATTTATGATGAGACACTGTTAACTTGGCAGAGCGATATTTGTAGCATCTTTCATATGGTTTCTACCTTCCATTGCATTGCTTCTAATTTGGTGAAATGTCTTCTTCTTAGTTTACACATCATAGTTCTGGTTATCTCTTCCATCCCGTTTTTCATACATATTACATCCTCCTATCATGTGGTTGTCTAACATCAAAGTTTAGTTCGTCTGCATCACACATCAATTTGTTCTGAAGAACTAAATTGTTATTCGTTTTTCTTGTCGGCTTGACTTAACATGGCGCAAAGAAAGAGGAAGAAATACAGAATGGCAGGGAATGAGAAGCGGATGAATCTTGAACATTCCGCTGGTACTGATGGTGCAATAGAAGGTCAAAGTCCAGCGAAAAATTCTACAAACACGGCATCCAATGCTACACAAGCTGTAAAAAGCCAAACAGAAACAAATAGCTACCACCAAACAAGCAGAGACAACCCTAGTTCTTGCAACACCTACCACAGTACTACTAGCTGCACGAGTTACTCGTGCGTCAACTGAGCTAGCAGCACGTTCCCAAGCTCCCTTGCCACCTGACACTACTTCCCAAGAACTCTTGACACAAGACGAGTTGGCAGTATCAGATGAACCTTGTGAGCTTCAACAGCAAGAAGGTAGTTGCTGGAGTCAAGTTACAGTTGCATGATTCTTTATATGTAGTCTCACAGTTTGATGTACATTAACACTTCCTATGTTCATTGTTGGACTAGCACCTAGGCGCAAGAGGAAACAAACATCATGGATAATACTTTATAGGTTAACTAAATCTATAGGAGGAAGAATGGAGATCCGTTTTGAGGCAGGTTTAAAAAGGCCACGTGATGCTACAGAGTCAGCCAAGTTAGTATCAGAGGCAGCGGTTGCCGTTAGGTGTCATGTACGTATCCTCCCAACATGGATTCAGTACAGGAATGACAAAGACGAAACCCAGTTCAACACCTTCCTCGACCATTTATCTGTAAGTATGGTTATGTATGGAAACTAGTAATATCGTCTTGCTCTGTCCCATACTTTCTAGGTTGCTGATAATGAGACTCCCATAATTTTCAACAGATGAGGTTCAAGTTGGATAGCTAAGATGATGCAACCAGACAAGCTTGAACCCATGTTTTCAAGTCTGCTCTACGACAGTATCGGTATAACTTGAGGAAAACTCACTTTGAAGGCAAGGCTAACAGTGAACTTTTCCAAACATCTCCAGTGGAAAATATATCGAATGAAGACTGGAGGGGCCTTGTTAAACACTGGTCTGATTCGAAGTATCAGGTACATTATATATATGTGATCAGATCACATGTTGAAGTCCTATTTACGCATGTGCCACACAAATCTATCTTCTTGTAGGTGAATTGTTCAAGGAACAAGGCCAACCGTATGGAAGTGAAATTCCAACAGATGACAGGATCCCGTAGCTATATTGCACACTACGAGGCTCTTGTAATTAGCTGCTGTTTCACTCTTTTCGCTGTACCATATTATCAGATCTATATTGACTTGTTCAAAATGCAGAGGAAATCCCGCAAGGACCAAAAAGTACCTGAACCAAATGCTGTGGAAATCTTCAAGGACTATCACACCAGCAAGAAGAAGGGCATGACTACACCAGTCAAAGCCGCTGTTGTAAGTCCTTAATCCTCATGCCTTTTAACTACTACTTACTATGACTTGTGCCTTGAACTGCATGGTTTGCAGCCAATGTCTATTACTCTTTTCAATTTTATACACAATTGTCTTAGCGTATCATTGCATCTTACAAGGTTTAAAAGAGAGGAGTGATGTTCCTTTGATCTTGACCCGTAATCTAGTTCCGTGCTGGACTTGCCCACACAACATTACAATTGCCTGTTTGTCTGTTCTCAGTTGTTTTGTGATATGAATGATGTCATACTATGCTTACCGTATTATAAACTTCGTCTCTTTATCCTTAGCCCTCAATACAATGTGAAGAAATAGACAATACATTAGCGATGGTACATGGTCATATGTTTGGAACCTGGTTTTATTATGTACTTTGCAATAAAATACAACTAATATTTTACATGGGTTCACCAGAATAAGTTTTGTATATAGACCAAAGCTATTTTGTTTGGTTTTGCTGCCTCCTTAATATCTTCTGTCCTGGTACTGCTAATGTAAAACCTCAACTTTTCAGCGAGCTATGGAAAAAATGGTGGAACCGCCACCTTCTGAAGGTGGCGAGGCAACTATAACCGCAATGTCAGCTCTTGTTGCAGTGGGTCAGTACCTGTCCACTAACAGTGCCAAAAGCACGTTCCTGCATAATACTGGGTTGGTTAAGGCAATATCGTCCAAACTGCCTCATGATCAAGATATGTAAGCTCAAAGCAATGTTGTATCTGCGCTCCAGACACAAGTCCATTCCCTAATAGAGATCCTTTGTGAAACAAGGAGAGACATTGTTCGATGTCGTCAAGAGATGCATGGTTTTGAAACCAGACTATCAGACCTTTGCTATGTTGTTCAGGAGCCTAGGGGAAATGAAGGCGAGGGTTATGGTGCTCCATCGGACAATACAACATGAAAACGTAATAGTCAGGTCAAATGAACTGAGCTTCTGAACTTCTGGTGGTGCATTTATCTGCTAGACTGTTAAGTTTTATGCCAACCTTCCTTTTGTTATATAGTTGTAATTTGTTTTGGTGCGATACAAAATTTATTCTTAACGTGCAGCCACCGGCTGAAGAAAACAGCAAGCCATTTTTCTATAGTGTAGGGTGTTCCCTATATTTGCACTGGTGGCGAACTTTGATGCCGAGTGGATGTAATCTGTGCAATCGCCTCAATAGCCTAGCGTTAGTTTCAGCCTTATTTATTTCCTAGTCTTCTTTTTCCCTAGTTTGCTAGTGGCCGCAACAACCATGGGCCATATACGGGCCGTAGGATCCATGGGTCTCCTACGGGCCGTCGATAAATGGGCCTCCAACAGGGCCGTAGAATCGATGGGCCTCAGGCCATCGGATAAATGGGTCTACATGGGCCGTAAACGGGCGTAATTAGTATCGGCCCAGCACGGTAACGGGCCGTTAACAGGCTGTAGGACAACAAAGGCTTAATTCTGTCACAGGCATAACGGGTCGTTAATGGGCGAGAATATAGGACGGGCTGGAAACGGCGCAACGGGTTAATAGGCCAGAAATGGGCCGACTCTTGCCATGGGCCGAATTTGGCCCATTAGGGGAACAGGCCAGTAACGAGCCGACTCTTGCCATGGGCCAAATTTTGTCCATTAGGGAAACAGGCCAGTAACGGGCCGGAAGTAATCGAGGGCCGAAAAGGAGCTCAAGAACGCATGGGCCGTCAATAGGCCTAAAGCTAACACAGGCTGGAAACGGCCCATGTAAATCACGGGCCGTTAACGGGTACAAAGAAAATTACTGTTCATTATGGGCTAGAGTCACCGTGGGCCTGTAAAGGGCCGAAGGATACAAAGGCCTCATATGGGCCGAAATACGTCATGGGCCATACATGGGCCGAAAGTGAAATGGGCTGGTGTTATATTCGACGGCCCACATGACGTTATTGGGCCGATTTCCTTTAGGGCCTAACGAGCCATGAGTTACCGGGCCGTAAAATGGGCTATTTGCAAAGAGACCGTTAACAGGCTTTTCATGGGCCAGCCCGTTAACTTTTGACCAAGTCAAATGGGCCGACTTTGTAAGCTAAATGGGCCAGTGGTGGGACGTGGCACGTGTCGACATATCATAGGCGCCTATCTGACCCACTGACGAGCCGACATGTGTTTCGTCTAGCCAATAAGAATTTTACACGTGGAAATTTCCCATTGGTTGGGGCTGTTAACGGGTTATCGGATCCAAAACCCGACCCGATAGCTTAACGGCGTTCCGTTATGGTGGATGCCATGTGTCGGTCACCCTTGACGAAAGCACTTCTGTGACGCGCGATTTATCGTCATGGAAGTGGACACTTCCATGATGATAATTTTGGTAATGTCATGGAACACTTCTACGACAGCACAGGTATGACTATCTTGATTCTGTCATAAAATCGTCATGGATGTACATGCATGACAAAAAATGCGACCTACTATGACAAACACGTATCATCATGAAAGTGTATTTTTTTGTAGTGCTTGGAGTAAAAGCCTCCACAAAGTTGGTTTCACCCAAAAGGCAAGAGTCCTTCTTGGACTCCAGGGCCAGACGCCAGGGTTCCCGGCGTCTGGACCCAGACGCCAGGAACCCTGGCGTCTGGCCCCTGGAATCTGCAAAACTTCCTTTTGCGCTTTCCAAAAACCTTTTGGACTTTCCCTTTTGGCCCAAATAAAGTGTTCTCGTCCCAAACTTTTCGGAAAACATCCAGAACCCCTTCCAGAGACCAAACACTATTATGCCATATATCAATCTTTATCTTCGGACCATTCTGGAGTTCCTCATCATGTCCGTGATCACGTCCGGGACTCCGAACAACATTCGGTTACCAACATACATAACTCATATAATATTATATCGTCAACGAGTTAAGTGTGCGGACCCTACGGGTTCGAGAACTATGTAGACATGACCGAGACACCTCTCTGGTTAATAACCAATAACGGAACCTAGATACCCATATTGGCTCCTACATATTCTACGAAGATTTTTATCGGTCGAACCGTTCTGACAACATACATTATTCCATTTGTCATCGGTATGTTACTTGCCTGAGATTCGATCGTCGGTATCTTCATACCTAGTTCAATCTCGTTACCAGCAAGTATCTTTACTCGTTCCGTAATACATCATCTCGTAACTAACTCATTAGTCACATTGCTGCAAGGCTTATTATGATGCGCATTACCGAGAGGGCCCAGAGATACCTCTCCGATACTTGGAGTGACAAATCCTAATCTCAATCTATGCCAACCCAACAAACACCTTCAGAGACACATGTAGAGCATCTTTATAATCACGCATTTACATTGTGATGTTTGATAGCACACAAATTGTTCCTCCGGTATCCGGGAGTTGCATAATCTCATAGTTTGAGGAACATGTATAAGTCATGAAGAAAGCAGTAGCAATGAAATTGTAATGATCATAATGCTAAGCTAACGGATGGGTCATGTCCATCACATCATTTACTATATCTAAAGCTATAAGTGAAGCACATAGAGTATTCTAATAAATTTCAATCAAGTAGGCTTCTCCCAAAAGGTGTGTACAGCAAGGATGATTGTGGAAAAGTAAAAAGCAAATACTAATATCATACACGATGCTCCAAGCAAAACACATATCATGTGGCGAATAAAAATATAGCTCCAAGTAAAGTTATCAATGAACGAAGACGAAAGAGGGGATGCCTTCCGGGGGCATCCCCAAGCTTAGGCTTTTGGCTACTCTTGAATATCTTGGGGTGCCATGGGCATCCCCAAGCTTAGGCTTTTGCCAATCCTTATTCCATAGTCCATCAAATCTTTACCCAAAACTTGAAAACTTCACAACACAAAACTCAACAGGAAATCTCATAAGCTCCGTTAGTGAAAGAAAACAAAACCACCACATAAGGTACTGTAATGAACTCATTATTTATTGATATTGGTGTTAAACATACTGTATTTCAAGTTCTCTATGATTCATACCACTTAATACTTGCCATAGATGCATCAAAATAAGCAAACAACACACGAAAATCAGAATCTGTCAAAAACAGAACAGTTTGTAGCAATCTGTAACTAACGCAAACTTCTGAAACTCTAAACTCCTACCAAAATAGGAAGTCCTGGAAAATTTATCTATTGATCTACAGAAAAAAGAATCAGCACAAAAGCACGTTTCTGTGATTTAACAAAACTAATTTCGTGCGCGCAAAGTTTCTGTTTTTCAACAGAATCAAATTAACTATCATCATAGGTTATCCTATAGGTTCTACTTGGCACAAACACTAATTAAAACATAAAAACACATCTAAACAGAAGGTAGATGAAAAATTTATTACTAAACAGAAACAAAAACAAAAAATACAAATAAAATTGGGTTGCCTCCTAACTAGCGCTATCGTTTAATGCCCCTAGCTAGGCATAAAAGCGAAGATAGATCTAAGTAGTGCCATCTTTAATTTTCAGTTTTTTAGCGGAGTCATGCTCGAATCCGGGAGGTTCTTTACATTTCCCTTCATACTCAGAAATTTTTAGATCCAAAGAATCCAACCGCTTATTGCAAAGAGTAATCAACATATTCATGCGGTGAAGATTTCTGCTAACACTTTTAAGAGGCTGAAGAGACTTTTGTAAAAAAATTGTTACTTCGCAAATTTTTCCAAATACTTGTGTTTCTTCTTGGGTAGGATGTGATCCCCCTTTTTGAGGTAGTGTTCCCACTATTCCCTCTATAATTTCATGCGCAATACTAGGATCAATTTCAATAAAATTTCCTTTGGCAATGCAATCCAAGAGTTGTCTATGCGACATATTTAGCCCAACATAAGAATTGCGAAGAAGAGTTCTAAAGTTCACCTCCAGGGTGCAATTATGATAAGATTCCATCATCCTATACCAAGCATCTTTTAAGTTTTCTCCTTGCCTTTGCTTGAAGTGAAGAACTTCAAACTCGGGAGACATAGGAGCGGACAAGGAACTAGCCATTAAGACAAGGTAAACGATCTAACACCCGAGCAAACAAAAAGGCAAGCGAAAAAGAGAGGATAAGATTGGGAAGAGAGGGCAAATAAAACGGCAAGGGTGAAGTGGGGGAGAGGAAAACGAGAGGCAAATTGCAAATAAAGTAAATGCGAGGGAGATGAGTTTGTGATGGGTACTTGGTATGTCTTGACTTGAGCGAAGACCTCCCCGGCAACGGCGCCAGAAATCCTTCTTGCTACGTCTTGATCTTGCGTTGGTTTTCCTTGAAGAGGAAAGGGTGATGCAGCAATATTAGCGTAAGTATTTCCCTCAGTTTTTGAGAACCAAGGTATCAATCCAGTAGGAGGCTCCTCAAAAGTCCCTTACACCTACACAAACAAACAAAGAACTCGCAACCAACGCAATAAAGGGGTTGTCAATCCCTTAAGGGCCACTTGCGAAAGTGAGATCTGATAGAGATAGTATGATAACATAAATATATTTTTGGTATTTCAAAATATAGATTGGAAAAGCAAAGATGTAAATAAAAGTAGATTGAAAGCTTATATGATAAAAGATAGACCCGGGGGTCATAGGTTTCACTAGTGGCTTCTCTCAAGATAGCATAAGTATTACGGTGGGTGAACAAATTACTGTTGAGCAATTGATAGAAAAGCGAATAATTATGAGATTATCTAGCATGATCATGTATATAGGCATCATGTCCATGACAAGTAGTCCGACTCCTGCCTGCATCTACTACTATTACTCCACACATCGACCGCTATCCAGCATGCATCTAGAGTATTAAGTTCATAAGAACAGAGTAACGCATTAAGAAAGATGACATGATGTAGAGGGATAAACTCATGCAATATGATATAAAACCCACCTTTTTATCCTCGATGGCAACAATACAATACGTGCCTTGCAACCCCTATTGTCACTGGGTAAGGACACCGCAAGATTGAACCCAAAGCTAAGCACTTCTCCCATTGCAAGAAATATCAATCTAGTAGGCCAAACCAAACTGATAATTCGAAGAGACTTGCAAAGATAACTCAATCATACATAAAATAATTCAGAGGAGATTCAAATATTTCTCATAGATAAACTTGATCATAAACCCACAATTCATCGGATCTCGACAAACACACCGCAAAAAGAGTTACATCGAATAGATCTCCACAAGAGAGGGGGAGAACATGGTACTGAGATCCAAAAAGAGAGAAGAAGCCATCTAGCGGATAACTATGGACCCGAAGGTCTGTGGTAAACTACTCACAACTCATCGGAGGGGCTATGGTGTTGATGTAGAAGCCCTCCATGGTCGATTCCCCCTCCGGCGGAGCGCCGATGAAGGCTCCAAGATGGGATCTCGCGGATACAGAAGGTTACGGCGGTGGAAATTGTTTTTCATTGGCTCCCTGGATGTTTTTGGGGTATGTGGGTATATATAGGAGGAAGAAGTAGGTAGGTGTCCGCCCTAGGGGCCCACGAGATAGGGGGCGCGCCCTGTAGGGGTGGGCGCGCCCTCCACCCTCATGGCCTCCTCGGCTGCTTCTTGGCTTGCACTCCAAGTCTTCTGGATCACATTTGTTCCAAAAATCACGCTGCCGAAGGTTTCATTCCATTTGGACTCCATTTGATATTCCTTTTCTTCGAAATACTGAAATAGGCAAAAAAACAGCAATACGGGCTGGGCTTCCGGTTAGTAGGTTAGTCCCAAAAATGATATAAATGTGTAAAGTAAAGCCCATAAACATCCAAAACGGGTAATAGAATAGCATGGAACAATCAAAAATTATAGATACGTTGGATATGTATCACTAAGTTTGTTATTGCAGCAACTACATACTACTGAACTTCCTGGAAGTCCACTGCTGCTTCTGTTTTTAATTGAGATCCACTATTTTCGGCAACGGAAGAGATTATGATTGATTTCTTCCTAAATTCTGGTCCGCATCCGCTTCCCTTCCGCCTGTCCTTTTAAATCCCCTTCATCCACAGGCGTATTCACTGGGCACAAAGGTGCTAACCGGTGGCTTTCAATATGCATCGGTGATGCAAAGCATGGGCGCCGGTGGCCCTGCTGCTAGACAACTCGATGGCACACAGCCATGCCCTTCCTCATCGCCGTACTGAGCTCCAAGATGGCTGGGCGTGCATTTGTTGCACGATTTGATGTTCGCCAACGTGAAGAGCGTCAATGGGGGCAAGAGCATCAAAGAGGCGGAAGGGCATCATGGCCGACACCGACGACGAGGAAGGGTCGGGGGCACTCTGACTGGTCGCACTGCCATATATGCTCCCGAGACCGAAGCATAGGATGATGCCCAAGTACATCACGCGGGTGCAGTCAGGGTTCAAGTTGAACAAGTACAACCGCGTGCAGTACGACCATGACCGGCCGCCGCCCAAGATCATCAAGGCCTACAAGTTCGTGCTGTACTAGCTTAACCTCGTAGGCACGAAGCCTCGGGAGTACACTGTCCACGAGGATGGGGACATCGGAGATCCCTACATCATCAGGTTCCACGCTGAGCCTCCGTACAAGGACATCACCTTCAGGATCATAAACAAGGAGTGGGAGTACTCTCGCAAGGCGGGATTCAGCCATTCAGGTGCACCTTCGAGAGCGGCATCTTGAACCTGAATTTTAACTTCAAGCACTTCTTTTACAGGCGAAGAAAGTGAATCATCATTACTGAATTCTTCATGCTCCAAAATTGACCGCATATATATTTGTCTGAAAAGAATACATGTTGATTTTTTGTTGTTGTTGATCTGTGCTGAGCCAAGGAAGGCGCCAATCAAGTGCATCCGGAGCTGCCCAAGGTCTCTGCTTGCGAGTGATTGGTAGAAATTTAATTTCTGTTACGTAATGGGTGTTGCTCTGTTGACTCATGAAGCACAAATTCATATCATGCATATCACTCCCTCTTCCGATGTTTATCTTCATATCCATTTACATCTTTTTAACGAACCTAGATCATCTCTCTCCCGATACTAAAGATATGATTTTTGTTTTGTTTTAGAAGCTAAACTAAATAGGAGACATGTGTTGTCCATATGTTGCTTTGAAATGAATGAAATAAGCAAGCCCTGGAAGATCGACAGTGGTTTTTTTCCATGTGTTTTGATCTTTTACTTCTCTATTCTCTCATGAATCATAACACATGTAAGATTTTCGAAGGATTTTGACTTCAGAATATTCAGTTATGAGTTTAGTGCTTATAGGAGTTGTATTTTGGATCATTTCATCGTACTTATATTGAAGATTTCTATGCACTAAATATCCAAAAATATTATAGATCATGTTTTATAGAAATTTTTCCTCTATTTTCCGCAGCAACGCGCGGGGTATCAACTAGTTCTCCTAATGATGTGATCCCGTTCATAAAATGACAACACATGTCTATGGTTAGGAAACATAACCATCTTTGATTAACGAGCTAGTTAAGTAGAGGCATACTAGGGACAAAATGTTTTGTCTATGCATTCACACATGTACTAAGTTTCTGATTAATACAATTCTAGCATGAATAATAAACATTTATCATGAAATAAGGAAATAAACAATAATTTTATTATTGCCTCTAGGACATATTTCCTTCACCTCTCTGCAAGCAATTACTTCGTGTGTTGATGGATCGTGGAGGCCATCGATAGTAAGAGACGAGCTGCCCAAGTAATTTCCATCCCTGTCCCAACACACTGCCACCGCTGAACCTCTTCTTCCTGGTCGGACCCCGGCATCTACATGAATTTTACAGTAGCCAATTGGTGGAGCTTTCGGGCGAGGTGGCGCTAGGCCCCTCGCAATCGGTTCCTGGCGTACTTGTCAGCCTCCTTCTTCCTTCACCAAGTCCAGGTCCTGAATGAAACGATTCACAAATGAGTGTATAGCATGAGGACTTTGAAATATCCCTTCATGGATTGCTTTCCTACTAGCCGCCCAGACTGCCCATAGCGCCACTGATAGCTTCATGAACATTTCATGGGTAAGTGAATTCATATGTCTGAATAGCCATTGCTTTGCGTTTGGTTCGGTGTTTGACGCCACTGTTTACCCTAGCTCTTCATTCCCAAGCGCCCAAGTGCATCTAGCCATGGTGCAATTGATGAGAGAATGCCGCCAGGAGTCTTCCATTCCGTATATTCCTCACAAGCTTGAATCTGCCATATGTCTGTGCACCCTGACATCGTTTGTTGGTATAAATTGGTGTGACAGCCGCCGGAGGAACGTCCTGACTTTTCCTGGTACTGCCGTTTTCCAGAGAGATTTCCACTCGTTTTCCTCCTTTACCGAGTTAGATGGGCCCGATGTTTCCTCCGAGTTAGAAGGGCCCGATGTTTCCTCTAGCCAAGCCTCCCTCCTGTGTCTGATTGCTACCAACATATTGTATGCTGATCATACCGTGAAATTTCCTTTCTTTTCAAAGAACCAGCTCCAGAACTCAGGTATATTTGTTGTACACAAAGGGATTCCAAGGATAACACTAACATCCATCGGCATGAATACTTCTGTCACCCTCTGTTTATTCCATGTTGCTGATGTTGGGTCGATCAACTCGGACACCAGAGTTGGTGGATTCTGCATTATACAACCATAGGGTCGCAACATCTCACCCCTCAGGAGCCACTGATCATCCCAGATTCTGGTTTCTTGATCGTTGCCAATTCTTTTAATTAGACCCAATTTGAGTGTATCTCGGCCTTCTATCGTCGCCTGCCAGATCTGGCTAGGGTGGTTTACTAATACCACCTCAAGGATTGATGAGTTTGGATAGTAAATACTCTTAAGAATTCTGGCACTTAGGGACTCCGAACTTTGCAGCAAGTGCCAGTCCTGTCTTGCTAACATTGCCATGATAAAAAGTTCAAAGTCTTTGAAGTCGAGTCCTCCCATACTCCTTGGTTGTGTCATTATTTTCCATGAGACCTAATGTGGTTTGCGCCGGCCCTGCTTTGATCCCCACCGGAATTTCCTAATAAGCATGTAAAGGTGTTCACATAGACCTCTTGGCAGCTTGAAACAAGACATAGAGTAGACTGGCACTGCCTGAGCCACCGCTTTCACAAGCACTTCTTTGCCAGTCGAGGACAGTGTAGATTTGATCCATCCCTGGACCTTGCTCCGTAATCTATCCTTGAGGTACTTAAAAGCACCGTTTTGAGGCCCCTATATCTGAAGGCATGCCTAGATACTTCTCATTTAGAGTCTCATTAGGCACATTAAGCAGTATTTTGATCTCTTGTCTGGTACTGTCTAGGAACCCCTTGCTGAAAAATATGGATGATTTGGAGTAGTTGATCCGCTGCCCTGTTGCCTGACAATAAGTGTCCAAAACCAGGTTCACCTCGGTTGCTCCCACACTGTTAGCCTTGAAGAACAGCAGGCTGTCATCAGCAAAAAGAAGATGGTTTAATGGCAGCACCGAAGGTGCCACTTGTAGACCATTCAAATTGGATGACTCACTCTTAGATTTTAGTAGGCACGAAAGGCCCTCTGCTGCCAAGAAGAACAAGTATGGTGAAATCGGGTCCCCTTGTCTTATTCCCCTAGAAGGGTTGAACTCCTCAAGTCTCTTGCCATTAAAGAACACTGAAAATTTCACCTAAGATTCCAGGTTCATGACTATACTAACCCATCTCTCAGTGAAGCCTAGCTTGAGCATTATAGCTTTCAGATAGGGCCATTCTACCCTGTCATATGCCTTCATCATGTCAAGTTTTAGGGCACATGATTGTTGTTTCTTTTCCTTATTTCTCTTCATAAAGTGTAAGCACTCATATGCCGTTATGATATTATCCGTGATCAACCTGCCTGGCACAAAAGTTGATTTCTCCTTTGATATTATATCAGGCAAAACTACCTTCATACGGTTAGATATTACCTTTGATGCAATTTTATACAGGACATTGCACAGACTTATAGGCCGAAATTGTGATAGTAGGGTGGGATTCTTTACCTTTGGGATTAGCACCAAGATCGTCTCGTTGATACATTCGGCTGACTCCTTCCCTTCTACAATTTTTAGCACCACATCGGCCACTTCATCACCACATATCTCCCAATGACGCCGGAAGAAGTGTGCTGGAAATCCGTCCGGGCCCGGCGACTTAGTGGGAAACATCTGGAACAATGTTGTTTTAACTTCATCTCTGCTATATGTAGCATTTAACATCTCGTTCATCTCCAAAGTGACCGTGCATGGAACCGTGTCTATTACCTAATGCATGTTCTGGACCCCTTCAGACATGTATAGATTTTTGGAAAAACTATTTGTCAAGGCCTCCATCTCAGCTGTGTCCTCTGTCAGCAGGCCATTCGGGCGTTGGAGGGATTTTATCTGGTTTTTCCTTCTACGTCTACTAGTCCCGAGGTGAAAAAAGTAGGTATTTTTGTCCCCATGAACTAACCAATCCAGTCTTGCCTTCTGTCGCCACAACATTTCCTCTCGGTGGAACAGTTCAACTAGCTGATCTGTTATCTTTGTCTCTGCATGCGATGGCCCCAGCCAGCCTTGCACTGCTGCAGGATGCTACTAACACGACACTACGATCAGAGACCCTTCGACAAAACTATGTGCGATGCAATAATCACAAACGGTGGTGTAAAAAAACCGTCAAAAAATGTGCAAAACGTTTGCGATGAGGATGCATCAAACACGATTCAGATTTTAGTTGCGTGTGCGATACACGGCATACGGTTCAGTTCAATGAACTATTTGCGATGAGGAAGAAGAACGGAAACAGGCAGCCAGATGAAGGCGTGTGCGATATACGGCATACAGTTCAATCGGATTAACTGCGTGTGATGAGGCGGAACAACAGAAATGGACAGTTAGATAAAGGTATGTACGATTGAGGGCATACACTTCAGAAGGATTAAACTGTTTGTGATTAGGCAACAGAACAGAAATGGTCAGCCAGATCAAAGGTGTGTGCGATTGACGGCATACATTTCACACAGATGAACTGTTTGCGATTAGCCACAACAAACAGAAACAGTTTGATAGATCAACATGTGTGCGCTAGACAGGCACACATTCTAATTAAAAGAAGCGTGCGTGATGGTAATAACGAGCGCACACGGTTCTTGGAACAAGACGTGTGCTGACATTGCCTATTGCGGTGCACCAAATGCCACGTACGCGGCCGAGAAATCCTGCCCACATTACGCCGTCCAGGAATAGTGCCGCACTTAGAAATTATAGAACTGTCAATAAATTTTGAGCCTGCGTCCCTTACCTTCCAAATTGCAAACCTGTTCACACCGATCAAAACTTAAACGGTTTCCCACTTAGGAGTGTATTAGTACTCGGTTATAAATACTGTACTATGCCAAGATGACTGCACATTCCTTCCTCAACTCCTCATCCACAAAAGCAAACAAGTCATTCAGCACCGTTCTCTTGCGTCTGCCATGGCCAGATTGAGTTCTCGGTTGAGAGATTACCACCAGGGAGAGGCGAGCATGGAAGCGGAAACACGAGAGATGCCCCGCTTAGCCACGAAAGCAACCGACATGTCCCACCACGCCCCAAAGCAGCACAGAGGTCCCGCCACACTGTCGATGCAGCAGACTAGTCTGACCGTGTCGCGGAAGCAGTAGAGATGGCCTGCCGCTCCGCGAATGTAGCAGAGATGTCCTCCTGCGTGGCGGCGGCCTGGGAAAATCTCTCGCGGGCAGGCGAGGACTCTTATAGGTGCATGCATGCGATCGTTCATAGCCAGATGGATCAGATCTCTAGCTGGATGAAGCTGCAGGACAAGTTGAATGCCTCGTTTGAGCAACTCCGGGCTGAGCGCGACCTGCTGAGGGCGAAGATCGCCGGAAGGGTGAAGTAGGCGGAGGAGACCGCTTCCTTGTTGAAGAGGACGGGTGTCATCGTCAAAAACTTATGGACGAGAATGCCATGCTCCGCACCGAGCGCGAAAGGCTGGTGGAGGAATCCGTGGTTGCTGCCGAGCAGCGTATGAAGGACATGAAACTGATGAAAGAGATCATCGCCGCTCGCCGTGAGAACTAGTCTCCGCGACCTGCAGCGCATCAAGAAAGTAGAGATCAGCGAGCCAGATCATTGTATGCGTCTTCCTTCTTCTTTTGCCCTTGTGTATAGTTATCTTCCTATATATGTAAGACAATTACTATCCCCTATCATCGTCCTTATATTCATCATGCTCGCTATAAGTCGTAGTCGATGCTATATAGGTCCATCGGATCTTACATCAAGATCCATGCAAAACTATCTTTTCAGATTTTTACTTTTCTCTCTTAAATCTCAGTCCAGTGAGACATAGCCACGCCGTGAAACAGGGGCTCGGGCGCCATTAATAGAGATGTTGGGAGGAAGGTGTGCGGTGGATAGAGGTCAAAGGGCTTTCCTCCTGATGAGCACGTGTAGGGGTTGCTACGTCTTGAGCTTGCGTTGGTTTTCCTTGAAGAGGAAAGGGTGATGCAGCAAAGTAGCGTAAGTATTTCCCTCAGTTTTTGAGAACCAAGGTATCAATCCAGTAGGAGGCTCCTCAAAAGTCCCACGCACCTACACAAACAAACAAGAACCTCGCAACCAACGCAATAAAGGGGTTGTCAATCCCTTCACGACCACTTGCGAAAGTGAGATCTGATAGAGATAATATGATAAGATAAATATTTTTGGTATTTTTATGATATAGATTGGAAAAGTAAAGATGCAAATAAAAGTAGATGGTAAACTTATATGATAAAAGATAGACCCGGGGGCCATAGGTTTCACTAGTGGCTTCTCTCAAGATAGCATAAGTATTACGGTGGGTGAACAACTTACTGTCGAGCGATTGATAGAAAAGCGCATAGTTATGAGATTATCTAGGCATGATCATGTATATAGGCATCACGTCCGTGACAAGTAGACCGACTCCCGCCTGCATCTACTACTATTACTCCACACATCGACCGACTCCTGCCTGCATCTAGAGTATTAAGTTCATAAAATACAGAGTAACGCATTAAGAAAGATGACAGGATGTAGAGGGATAAACTCATGCAATATGATATAAACCCCATCTTCTTATCCTCGATGGCAACAATATAATACGTGCCTTGCTGCCCCTGCTGTCTGATACGTCCATTTTGCATCATGCTTTTATATCAATATTTATTGCATTATGGGCTGTTATTACACGTTATGTCACAATACTTATGGCTATTCTCTCTTACTTTACAAGGTTTACCATGAAGAGGGGGGAATGCCGGCAGCTGGAATTCTGGCTGGAAAAGGAGCAAATATTGGAAACCTGTTCTGCATAGCTCCAAAAATCCTGAAACTCCATGAAAGTCATTTGTAGAATTAATAAGAATTATTGAGCAAAGAAAACACCAGAGGGGGCCCACACCTTGGCC
>NC_057795.1:547213853-547247500 GCF_018294505.1 Triticum aestivum | reverse complement strand
ACCCCTACTAGGCGCGCCCCCTGTCTCCTGGGCCCCCTGGTGGCCCTCCGGTGCCCATCTTCTGCTATATGAAGGCTTTTATCCTGAAAAAAACATAAGCAAGCTTACGGGACGAAACTCCGCCGCCACGAGCTGGAACCTTGGCGGAACCAATCTAGGGCTCCGGTGGAGCTGTTCTACCGGGGAAACTTCCCTATGGGAGGGGGAAATCACCACCATCGTCATCAGCAACGATCCTCTCATCGGGAGGGGGTCAATCTCCATTAACATCTTCACCAGCACCATCTCCTCTCAAAACCCTAGTTCATCTCTTGTATCCAATCTCGTATCAAAACCACAAATTGGTACCTGTGGGTTGCTAGTAGTGTTGATTACTCCTTGTAGTTGATGCTAATTGGTTTACTTGGTGGAAGATCATATGTTTAGATCCTTAATGCATATTAATACTCCTCTGATTATGAACATGAATATGCTTTGTGAGTAGTTACGTTTGTTCCTGAGGACATGGGTGAAGTCTTGCTATTAGTAGTCATGTGAATTTGGTATTCGTTCGATATTTTGATGAGATGTATGTTGTCTCTCCTCTAGTGGTGTCATGTGAATGTCGACTACATGACACTTCACCATTATTTGGGCCTAGAGGAAGGCATTGGGAAGTAATAAGTAGATGATGGGTTGCTAGAGTGACAGAAGCTTAAACCCTAGTTTATGTGTTGCTTCGTAAGGGGCTGATTTGGATCCATATGTTTCATGCTATGGTTAGGTTTACCTTAATACTTCTTTTGTAGTTGCGAATGCTTGCAATAGGGGTTAATCATAAGTGGGATGCTTGTCCAAGTAAGGGCAGTACCCAAGCACCGGTCCACCCACATATCAAATTATCAAAGTACCGAACGTGAATCATATGAGCGTGATGAAAACTAGCTTGACGATAATTCCCATGTGTCCTCGGGAGCGATTTTCTCATTATAAGAAATTGTCCAGGCTTGTCCTTTGCTACAAAAAGGATTGGGCCACCTTGCTGCACTTTATTTACTTTCATTGCTTGTTACCCGTTACAAATTATCTTATCACAAAACTATCTGTTACCTACAATTTCAGTGCTTGCAGAGAATACCTTACTGAAAACCGCTTGTCATTTCCTTCTGCTCCTCGTTGGGTTCGACACTCTTACTTATCGAAAGGACTACGATAGATCCCCTATACTTGTGGGTCATCAAGACTCTTTTTTGGCGCTATTGCCGGGGAGTGAAGCGCCTTTGGTGAGTGAAACTTGGTAAGGAAACATTTATATAGTGTGCTGAAATTTTCTGTCACTTGTTACTATGGATACTAATCCTTTGAGGGGCTTGTTTGGGGTATGTTCGCCCCGACTAGTTGAGCAAAGAGTTGCTCCTCAACCTATTGAACCTACTTAAAATGTTTACTTTGAGATTCCTTCGGGTATGATAGAGAAACTGCTAGCTAATCCCTTTGCAGGAGATGGAACATTGCATCCCAATTTACACCTTATCTTTGTGGATGAAGTTTGTGGATTATTTAAGCTTGCAGGTATTCCCGATGATGTTGTCAAAAGGAAGGTCTTCCCTTTATCTTTGAAGGGAGATGCATTGACATGGTATAGTCTATGTGATGATTTGGGATCTTGGAATTATAAATGACTGATGTTGGAATTTCACCAGAAGTTCTATCCTATGTATCTTGTTCATCGTGATCGTAATTACATATATAATTTTTGGCCTCGCGAAGGAGAAGGCATCGCTCAAGCTTGGGGGAGGCTTAAGTCAATGTTATATTCATGCCCTAATCATGATCTCTCAAGAGATATGATTATTCAAAAAATTTATGCTCGGCTTTCTCTCAATGATCGCACCATGCTCGATTCTTCCTGTGCTGGTTCTTATATGCTAAAGACTACTGAATTCAAGTGGGATTTATTAGAAAGAATTAAATGCAACTCTGAAGATTGGGGTTCTGACGATGGTAAGGAGTCAAGTATAACACCTAAGTTTGATTGTGTTAAACCTTTTATGGATACCGATGCTTTTCGTGGATTTAGCGCTAAGTATGGACTTGACTCTGAGATAGTAGCTACTTTTTGTGAATCCTTTGCTACTCACATTGATCTCCCTAAGGAGAAGTGGTTTAAATATAATCCTCCCATTGAAGTAAAAGTAGTTGCACCTATTAGAGTTGAAGAAAAGATTGTCACTTATAATGATCCTATTGTTCCTACTAGTTATGTTGAGAAACCACCTTTTCCTGTTAGGATGAAGGATCATGCTAAAACTTCGACTGTTGTTCGTAAGAGTAATACTAGAACTTATACACCTCCTGAGCAAATCAAAGTTGAACCTAGTATTGCTATGGTTAAAGATCTCTTGGATGATAATTTAGATGGGCATGTTATTTACTTTTGTGAACAAGCTGCTAATATTGCTAGACCAGATGCTAAGACACGTAGACCTGTTGTAGGCAGGCCTGTTATTTCTGTTAAAATAGGAGATTATTGTTATCATGGCTTATGTGATATGGGTGCTAGTGCTAGTGCAATACCCTTTGACTTATATGCAGAAATTATGCATGATATTGCACCTGCTGAAATAGAAGATATTGATGTTACTATTAAGCTTGCTAATAGGGACACCATTAAGCCACTTGGGATTTTTAGAGATGTTGAAGTCTTGTGTGGGAAGGTTAAATATCCTGCTGATTTTCTTGTTCTTGGTTCCCCACAAGATGACTTTTGTCCCATTTTTGGTAGACCCTTCTCGAATACTGTTAATGCTAGGATTGATTACAAAAAGTATGTTGTTACAATTGGCTTAGGGGATATGTCTCATGAGTTTAATTTTGCTAAGTTTCGTAGACAACCCGTTGATAAAGAATCACCTAGTAAGGATGAGATTATTGGTCTTGCTTCTATTGCCGTGCCTCCTACTGATCCGTTAGAACAATATTTGCTAGACCATGAAAATGATATGTTTATGAATGAAAGAAGGGAAATAGATGAAGTGTTCCTTCAACAGGGTCCTATTCTGAAACACAACTTGCCTGTTGAAATCCTAGGGGATCACCCTCCACCCGAGGGTGATCCTGTGTTTGAGCTCAAACCATTACCTGATAATCTTAAGTATGCTTATCTTGATGAAAAGAAAATATATCCTGTCATTATTAGTGCTAACCTTTCAGAGCAAGAAGAAGAAAGATTATTGAAAACTCTGAAGAAGCACCGTGTTGCTATTGGATATACTCTAGATGATCTTAAGGGCATTAGTCCCACTCTATGCCAACACAAAATTAAAGTGGACAAAGATGCCAAACCAGTTAGGGATCCTCAACGACGATTAAATCCTAAGATGAAAGAAGTGGTAAGAAAGGAGATACTAAAGCTCCTTGAGGCAGATATAATTTATCCCGTTGCTGATAGTGAATGGGTAAGTCCTGTCCATTGTGTTCCTAAAAAGGGAGGTATTCACTACAAAAAAGACACATCCGTGACATTTTGGGCCGAACGGATTTTTTTTTCTGTCATACATATGACACTTCTATGATGATAATTGTGACAAAACCCGGTATCATCATAGATGTGGTGGGCTCCTACTTCTATGACAAAAAATCATGACAGAAAATGGGCTTTTCATCCTGGGCGGGCCGGAGACGCAGCTGCATGACATTCTTTGGGCCGTCCATGACGGAAAAAACTGTGGTAGAAGCGAGGGCGAGGAAAATTTCGGGGAGTTCTCGGTTACGGTGGGAGGTCGGGGGCCGAGCGATGCGCGTTTCTCTCGTACACGTATGCGCGTGTGTGTGAGGCGTTGGCTCTAACTGAACCCGAGCGAGGCGTTGGGCTCTAACTGAACCCGAGCGATCGCACTGCAGGCTACGCGTTACTGAACCCGAGCGATCGATCGATGGCTGTTAACTGAACCCAATCGAGCGATTCCTTCGCTACTGCTGCTAATTGAAGCCGATCGATCCTGCCTCTCTGGATGAACAGTGAGTGTTGCGGGGGGTTTGGATGAGCAGTGAGTGGTGGGAGTGGATGAACAGGACCCGTGGCATTGCCTCTGGATGAACAGGACCCCAATTGATCGAGCCGGTTGGGGGTGGATGAACAGGACCCCGTGGAGGGCTAGATGAACAGAATGACCCCGTGGAGGGCTGGATGAATAGTAGACGGTGGAGGGGTGGATGAACAGTAGCCCGTGGAGGGGTGGTTGAACAGGAGCCCGTGGAGAGGGGTGGTTGAACAGTAGGCGATGGAGTAGCGCGCGGTGGAGGCTGGATGAACAGGAGCACGTGGATGAACAGTCGCAGGTGGAGGCTGGAGAAGGTCGACGATGGATGAACAATAGCCCGTGGAGGCCGGAGGAGGTCGACGATGGAGATGAACAGTATCCCGTGGAGTCCCGTTTTGCGGTATGCCACACCCCTCCCGATGAACAGGACCCCCGTTTCGACCGTAGCGCTCCAATACAAGTCCGCTTCGTCCGTTTTGCGGTACGCCACACCCCTCCTGATCAACAGGACCCCCGTTTCGACCGTAGGAGGTCCGTTTCATCCGTTTTGCGGTACGCCACACCTCTCCTGATCAACAGGACCCCCATTTCGACCGTAGGAGGTCCGTTTCCTCTGTTTTGCGGTACGCCACACCCCTCCTGATCAACATGACTCCCGTTTCAACCGTAGGAGGTCCGTTTCCTCCGTTTTGCGGTATGCCACACCCCTCCCGATCAACAGGACCCCGTTCCGAACGTAGGAGGTCCGTTTCCTCCGTTCTGCGGTACACCAGGCCTCGTTTCCATCGCCTGTTCCATCCAAGCCCTCCCGATGAACACGACCACACATTCCGTTCCGACCTAGCCGGTTGGCTCCCCATGAACACGACGACGACGTTGTTTCTCCGTTCCGACCCAGCCATGTACATATGCGTGAGTAGGCGTTCGAGACCCTGCCCGTATGTACGTACGTGGCCATATTTTCTTTCTTGCACCCTGGCCGTTGTACGTACGTGTACATGCTACGTGCGCACCTCTACTACGACACGTGCGCGCCTCTACTACGACACATGCGTGCCTCTACATCGACCAGTATATATGTACGTACACGTTCGCGACCAGAATGACAACACTACGTACGCTTCGACAAGGTGGGTCCCGACTGTCAGGCACTTCCTTGCGTGCGAAGATGTAGCTGGTGGGTCCCAGCAGTCAGGGGGGCGAATCATTTTTTTTCCCGGACGCACTTCCTTGCGTGTGAAGATGTAGCTGGTGGGTCCCAGCAGTCAGGGGGAAACGTTTTTTCGTGAAATACGGTGGCCCGTCCGGTGGGTCCCCGCTGTCAGGTGGAGGAATAATTATTTTCCGCGTAATAAGGAGGCACTTCCTTGATGCGACCGTGGACCCAGCTGTCAGCCTCTCCACGTACAATCCACGTCTGATGGAAGTCGTTCCTTGACCATGTTAACCACGCCGCGCCGAGAGCACCAGGGTGGTGGACGACGGCGAGGCCTAGGAAGGGGACGACGGGGAGCCAGGGAAGACGCAACAGTGGAAACCCGCGTGGAGAGGAGTAGGAGGGTTCACTAGTTCGGCTGCGGTGTGAGGCTGCCGTCGCCGTAGGGCCTGGCCAATAGTGGGAATAGTAGGGGCGGTGAGGCCTCCGCGACAGCACATACGGCCACGAGAGGCAAGAGCATGCGGCACGACCGGTGCTGCTTTGGGCGGCTGGAGCAAGAAGACCAGAGGTTGAAGAAGCACTATGGCTGTTGGATGGACATCGTACGGTCACTGGAGCTAGAATCGTTTATATTGACTAAGTTGACAAAGCCCTCCATCCCGGTCAACTTAGTAGGCCCACAAGTCAGCCTCCCACCAAGGTGGTTCCCAGCTAGCAGGGGCTATTCATTTTTTTGTGCGTAATAAGGAGGCACTTCCGGTGGGTCCGAGCTGACAGCAGGGGAATGTTTTTTCGCGAAATACGGTGGCCCGTCTGGTGGGTCCCAGCAGTCAGGGGCAAACATTTTTTTGCGAAATACTGTTGGCCCGTCCAGTGGGTCCCTGCTGTCTGGTGGAGGAATAATTATTTTCCTCGTAATAAGGAGGCACTTCCTTGCGGCTGCCGTGGACCCAGCTGTCAGCCTCTCCATGTATAGTATTCTTCTGATGGAATTCGGTCATTGACCACATTGACCACGCCGCGTCGAGAGCACCACGGCGGTGGACGACAGCGAGGCCTAGGAAAGGGACGACGCAACCGGGGAAGACGCGGCAGTGGATGCCCACGCAGAGAGGAGTATGATGGTTCACTGGTTTAGCTGCGCCGCCGTCGGCGCAGAATAATAGGGGGTGTGGGTGAGTGGAGTGGAGGGATGGCCTGGCCAGCGGTGGGAGTAGTATGGGGGCGGTGAGGCCTCCGCGGCAGCATAGCCAGCCACGGGAGGCAGGAGCAGGTGGCATGACTGGCGCTGCTTTGGGCGGCTGGAGCAAGAAGACCAGAGGTTGAAGAAGCACTACGGCCGTTGGATGGACATTGTACGGTCAGTCAAGCTAGAATCGTGCATATTAACTAAGTTGACAAAGCCCTTTGTCCCCGTCAACTTAGTAGGCCCACTATACTGGGTCCCAGCTAGCAGGGGAGTATTCATTTTTTTGTGCGTAATAAGGAGGCACTTCCTTGCGTGCGAAGATATAGCTGGTGGGTCCAAGCTGTCAGCGGCGGTAACATTTTTTTTGCAAAATACAGAGGCACTTTCAGTGGGTCCCAGATGTCAGGTGGAGGAATCATTATTTTGTGCGTAATAAGGAGGCATTTCCTTGCGTGCGGCCGTCGATCTAGCTGCCAGCCTCTCCACGTACAGTCCACTTCAGATGCATGTCGGCTGTTGACCACGTTGACCACACCACGCCGAGAGCACCAGGGCGGTGGACGACGGCGAGGCCTAGGAAGGGAACGACACAGAGGCAGGGAAGACTCGACAGTTGTTTCCCACACAGAGGGGAGTACGACTGTACGAGGGTTTACTGGTTCATCTGCCGTTGCTGGAGAAAAACAACAGGTGTGGGACTGTGGGCGAGTAGAGGGATGGCTAGGCCAGCGATGGGAGTACGGTGGGGCGGTGAGGCCTGCCACTCCAGACTTCGAAAAATGCCACTAGAAATGGCATTTTTCAAAGTTTGGAAATTGCAGTGGCATTTCTCGGATACACCAGATTTGGAGTGGCATTTATCAAATTAACCCAAAACAAAAATAACTAGGTGAGCTGCTGGGTCCCTGGTATCAGCCACTCGTTGTGCAATTCTCTCGTTTATTGACTACATTGACAATGGCATGGGACCCAGATGTCAGAAATCCACTAGGAGTAGCCATTTTTTATTGGCTTGAAATAAGGAGGCACTTGCTTGCGTACTGCCATGACCTTGGCGGGTCCCTGCTGTCATCCTCTCCACGTAAAATCATCTCCTGATTGTGTACGCGTCAACTTGCTAGGCCCAAAAGTCAGTCTCTAAACCCGTGGAGGACAAATACAATCCATTTAAAAAAATAACAACCCATTCTATACGTTCAAACGGAAATTTCAACATTCAGAGCAAAGTAACATGTCTGATCCACATATAGAGTACTTAAATTCCATGTTGACAACCATCATAGCCAAGTTAACTATCTACTCCCACTAATACTCTAGTAGCGTACAAGTACTAACTTACTCTTAGCTAAGTAGACGATGCCGGCCGCCATCTGTAGTACACGCTAAACGCCGGCACCGGTATCCTGCGCCTCGCCTCAGACTTTCAAGAGATGCAATAGGGCGCGTTGCTCGCGCGCTTTGGCCCTTTCCATGTCGGCGTGGTCCACCGAAGCTTCGGCTTCCAAGCGGGAAACCCACTTGACGAGCTGGTAGTAAAAATCAGCCTTGCAAATGCGTGCGTGCCCGACAGCCTCCAGGGCTATTTGCCGGGTGCCGGCCTCCACGTAGTCGGCCCAGTTGCGGGTGCTCTGCTCGTGACTCAGAACGTCGGTGCGCTGCTGCTCCATGTCCTGCTGGCGGCGCAAATCGGCGATACGCTGCTCCTCCTCCAGGCGGTCGCGCTCCAACAACTCCTGCTCCTCCACCATGCGGTCGTGCTCCAACAACTCCTCGATCTCCGCATTGCCATCTAAAGACAAATAGAATGCCTCCTCCCTCCGTCTGCCTTCCAGTGAAAAACCGAACACTAGTTCCGGCGGTGACCGCCTCCGGTGTCGCCTACCGCGGATGGGCGGGGGCATGGCGGACGTGGTGAGCGACGTCGGGCTGGTGGGGGATTATGAGGATATGGCGAGTTGGGTCACGGTGGCACCGGAGAAGGCCGGGAAACAGTACCTATAGGGGGAAGGTAGCGCGACGGTCATTGGAATTCACTGCATAATGGCTTAGCGCGCCAGCTTGCCATGGAAAACTAGAGAAACTGAAATTATGACTGTGTCGTCCCGTCCCATCTGGGTCGCACGCCGGCATGGCGGTCAAATGAGTGCACTCGAATCATCTCCCTCCTTGTCAATAATGATTCCACGGATTTAAAAAGCCAGCAACAATTAAAGCGTATCTTTTTTCGCATCAGTTAGCTACCTTAATTACGGCCGGCTGCATGCAGGCACTCAGAATCGCTCGCAGGCAGTACGCGAAGCAGCATGCAACGAGTCGCATCCAAGGGCATGCATGCAGCCACTTAAATCGTTGGAATTAATTAGGCTTAAACTTCTGCATGCCGTTAATTATTGCCATGCCTTGGTCTTGCTGCTTTGCTCATGGGACTAATAAACCCGGACGGAGGGAGTACCTTGGTTGGTGAGAGGTTTGAATTAAGCCCTGCAAACCGGAAAGGAGGTACTAGTACGTGCGTGATTCGCAATTTATTCGTGTAGGATCGAGTAGGTCGTTTCTTGAATTGAGCCCTGCATACCAGCAAGGAGGTAGTACGTGCGTGATCCGCTATTTATCCGTGTAGGATCGATAGTGTAGCTTGTCAGTTTCTTTAGAGGTAGGCATTTTTATCCATGTAGGATTGATAGTGTAGCTTGTCAGTTTCTTCAGAGGTAGGCATTTTTATTCAAAAAACTGCCACTTCGCATCTTGCATCGCAAATAAAACTGACAGGAGCGCATTTGTAGGCTAGCTAGTGATCGATCAGTAACTTGTAAACACTGAGCGAACAAAAATAAGTAACTGTTAATGCATCTCAATGATTCACAGATCATATACAAATATGTAGCTCCAAAAGCAAAGATCAGCCACTTCGGTTCTTGCGTCGCAACTAAAACTAACTAGTACAATTCCCATACATAAGATCAACATGTTAATGCATCTCAATGATTCACATATCATATACAAATATGTAGCTCCAAAAGCAAAGATCTAGAAAAAACATCTGTTCTTCCTACTAACATGGATGCTTCTCTTGGCCAACATTCAGTACAGACTGAAAGACAAATTTGTTTGTGAAGTCTACAATTCCTCTTGCAAACGTAAGTGGTTTCACCAACAGCTGGAACCATGAGAATGAACCACACATGATGGAGGAACATCCACTGCAATATGATTTGGTCTTCTCTCGATCACACCGCGAGACTATTTTCGGAATACAAACTTTAACTTAGGCAAAATGATGCCCATTGTATAATCAGACCAAAGCAATGAAGCACCTAGTGTTGGCCAGTAAATAATACAGTACTACTTTTCTACAGTCCATGAAGTGACTATCCAATCTCTGTGTCTATTTTCAAATGGCACTTCATGCAATGACTATACTATTCTCTTGTGCAGTTCAACCAAAATTGCGGACACTTTGTTTGTTTGCCAAATAGCAACGGGCAGACATCTCTGTCTGCACAAATATCAAGTAGCTAGTAAACATATCAAGCAGCTAGCAAACCACTAGTATTACTATCTAATGACAGTACAAAAAGAGTAGCAAGATAGTAGCAAACCATGTACCTTCGTAATGAACAGCTCATAGTGCCACCAATTGGATATAAAGGTTTGGAAAAAAACATGCTCCTAATGTTGAACCAGTTGGACTTTTTGTGCAGTTCCACTAAAATCGAGCATCCCTGTTTGCATAGATATTGAAAGTGTGATTACTATAAAAGTGGCACTAGTTGAAGCATAGACTCACAAATATAAGCATTCCAATTTCTTAATGGGAAAAGGTAGCAAGACTGTTTCTAACCACCTATTTGAAGGAATAAATAAAACAACAACGGCTGATGTCAGGAAGGCATACATAGTTTTTTCTGAAAAACTGAGCCATTCCTGACCTTTCCTCTTCTTTTAAGCAAATTTTGTGTAGTTCTACTAAAATAAAATGCCATCACTGCCTTGACAATTCAGTGACACTATACAAAAGGAAATGACTTAACATTACATCATGATGTCAGGTATGTAGTCGACATGCATTAGAGACAAACATACAGACCTCCTCTGATAACATAATGAACATTAATTTTAACAAAGGTGTGACTAGCTTTACCGGGATAATTTGAGTGAACTCTACACCCTCTGTTCCTTAATATAAGACGTTTTCGCAGTTCAATTTAAATTACCCAAACGTCTAGTATTTAGAAAAACAGGTAGTAGTTTTCTTGAGCACATATTTGGGAAAGCTTGCCACACTTTATTTATGTCCATACGCTAATGCAACACCATTCGAATACTACAAATATACACTAATCCAGTGGCTAGTGCAATAGTAGAGTAGTTAGTTTATTACAGGGTACAGTACAATGGTTTTACTGAACAGATTGCAATAAACTCTAGCACTGGAAGGTTTCTATAAGAATTAACAATACAAAATGTAAAGGTATCAAGTTTCAGCATTGGTATACTAGTTGTGCATGAGCATTAAACCAAATACAAAAGTCTGAAGGTAACTAGCATTATTAACTAATGATAGTATAAAAAAATTGCAAACCATGTACCTCCAAGGTAAATATCATTTCGAACTTAGGGGGGGGGACCTTAAAAATTGCTATCCCAATCTTGATAATGGATCAAACATAAAAACTTGATCAAACGAATCAAGAGAACAGCCGGAGGAGGAGGTGCCCACTCTTGACCTTTCCTCTTGTCTTCATAATTGTTTGTGCAGTTTAACCAAAATAAAATGACATCAGCGCCTTGGCATTTTGGTGACACTGTACAAAAAAATTAACTTATCTCATGAAAGTGAGGTATGTAATCTATGAGCATTAACAGTGCAAAATTCTGAAGGTAGTAACAAGTTTCATCGTTGGTATACTGGCTGTGCAACAACATTAGAATGCCTGAGCTGAAAAATCTTTAATACATCCACAATCAACAGCTAACCCTGAAATAATCCAGTGACATTAAATGGCATTGCTTAAATTTATCGGTGGCATTAGACTGAGAGCGACATTAGTTAAATGTGGCATCACTTTAGCAGTAGCATTGCTCGACTTGACTGCTGGCGCTATACTAACAGCAAAAAAAGTGGCAATAAGAGCATGGGTGGCCCATTCGGACAATGGGCGCACCAGTACGATGTACCTCCACGGACGCAGAGTGGTGAGGGAGGTATGGTTGCCCAGAGCAACAAATATCCAGGCAGCATATGTGGATTACGTCCCATTTTTGTTCTCTTTAGCCACCTTTTTCCTACGTGAGGACAACAAACCGATCGACCTGGTCATTCTCTATTGTGTTGTCATGCCTTTCTACCCTTCTTCAACCAAGAGACACGAGACTCGTTCCTTAGCTACCGATTTTCCCCTTTTCAACCTAGATGCGGGCCTACTCTCTTGGACAGTACAGTCTCCCTTCGTTTCCTTATTCAACCCAGACATGGATTAGTCTACATGAAGTAGGGTTTCCTTTAATAGTGCAAATTATGGTTTTCTTCTGCGTGGCCAGCAGAGCAGAGGATAGCAAATTGGGAAGATGGTGGAGTGGAAAAAGATCCACATGCAATGACGTGGCAGATGGGGCAATAGAACAAGGGTATGGTTCGAAAAGAGGTAGCATACCCGAGGGTCGGCGGGAAGTGGCTTCGCTTGTGGTCGTCGTCCTCCGCACACACTACGGCAGCGAGCTTGGGGACGGAGGCCATCCCGCGTGGGCGCTAGGTCTGGGAGGACGACCTTGTCGTCAGTGCATGACCTCGCTCTCCGCTGACGAGTGCGTCAACGCTGCACGTCCTTTTCTTCCACGGCGGATCTGTGACCACTAGTGAGGTGGGAGAGAGGGGCCGTCTTTTTTAGATCTGGAGAGAGGGTGGTAGTGTGAGAAGAAAGTGGGCATCCCTTGGCAAGAAAGCGCTGAAGCTCCAGCCTATATATCTTTTTTATACTACTAGTACTGGAGGTGGAGTAGTGGTAGAGTAGTTTATATTTTCTCTACGTACAATACCAGTTAGTCATGCTTCAAAACTGAACGACACGCCATTAAAAAAATAAAGGTCGATAACTAATGCGGCACCTCGGGCCAACGCGGCCAGATCACATTTTGCACGAGAAATTACACACCATATTTCATTGACATGTGGTCCCGTTCCAACATATCAGTGAGACAATGGCGAGTAGTAGGAGTATTTCTGAACGGATGTGTAGGCCGGGGGGCCTCTTCGTGAACCGTGGCAAATTGGCAACCATCCACCGACTCTTCACCTTTCCCTCTCGATTTGGAACTGCTGTAGCACGCTCTTCCTCTCCCTCCTCCATTTTCCTTTAGCCCTTCACCCTTTCTTCTGCCATTGTTCGATCGTATTCTCCATGGAGGGAATAGGCCGAAAACGACCCCGTTATTCTTGCCCCGATCTGAAAGATGACATGGTGGAGGAACTCATTGATCGGTGCGATGTCATCACCTCGGCTAGCATGGTAGGTTCGTTCAAGCCCATTCTCGACTCAACTAATAACATCATTACAAGGAACCCAAGAGTCAAGGAGCGGTTTGATCTCCCCTATCTTCTTCGCCGTGACCCTGATGACTAGCGCCGGCACGACGGAGGCCTCGCCCTGTGCAAGTTTATGCCGCTTGATAATGGTACGTATGATGTTAAGATGCCATCACTTGAGGGCAAGGCTTGGGAAGGCGCAAATGGAGATTGGGTTGTTTACATTGGGTCCAACTGCGAGTGGTAACTTGTGAATGTGTACACTCGTGACCGGGTTCCACTTCCAAAAATCTCAGCCGATTGCCCAGAGGTTGAGCACACCGGTATTGTACGCACGTTGAAATACGATCATGGTGACTGTATTCTATGAAAGATAGCAATTTGTCGAGTTCCCAACCACTCTTGGAATTACAACAACTATGAAGTTGTTGCTATCTTCGACAAGCTTGTTTCCATCCTTGGTGGTTTGACTCGATGGATATTGCTCAAAAATCAGTTTCTGTACATGGATGAGTACTGTGATGCAATTCAATATGAGGGCCTTGTGTTTGCTGCCACCACTCATGGCACTATTTTTGCATAGCATCCTCATAGTTTTGGTACGTTTGTCTTCCACCGTAATTATAATTGTTTCATCCACATGCATGCGGGTTAGCAAGTTTCCCTTTACTAAATAACCTTCTTCTTGTGTTTCCAAGATCCTGTGAACATTCCACCACCTATACTTGAAAAAATTTATAACCAAGGGGGAGATGACAATGGTGATGATCACGAGCATGAGGACGAGCAACGCCCATATACTCTTTGGCACCTGGCAACTAATTCTGATGGATCACCTCTTCTTGTGTGTATACAGCCCACTGATGATGTTACTGCTAGGGAAGCAGGTGTAGTATCCCATGGTCGCACTCTCCGGACCTATTCCAACACCCGTTGCATGGTATTCGGGATGGATACTAGTGTGCTAGCTCCAACTCCTTCTCCCTGGTACAAAATTGATAGTCTTGGAGAAAACTCACTCTTCCTTGGACAAAACTATCCAATGATGTTGAAAGGCGATCCAACTGCTGTTGACACAACGTTACTACCATTTATGAGAAGCAACTGTGTCTATACCTCGGACATTTGGGTGGTTCCCTACCCTGGTACTGATATAGTAGGCCGCTTCAGCCTGGATGATCAGTCCCGTGTTGGTCTCCAGATCGACAATGGATGGCCCGTCCCAAAGAATCACTTGTGGTTCAAAGCAAGCGTTTCCAATGCCGAGGAATGCTTGAGTTGAAGTTCATTTCATTGCTTGTTATTTGTTGTGTGGTGAAAACTTTAGTATTTATAATGTATCCTCGTTGTTGATGTGGGTTGATGACCTGTTGTATGTAATAAAATGATATGCTTGTGATAAACTTACTAAATTTATGAATGGCTTTCGAGCCGCTTCTCTGAGTGAGTGGTGCGACGAGGCAAAAAAATATTTTCCGAATACATAATTGTACGTGCATTGCAACAGGTTATCGGATGAGGCCAATCAACAATAGTAGTACACTATTTGTACTAGCTTCACATGCTTCGCACGTCGGGCGGGTGTTTTTACTGTAGCCATATGTTAATGTGTTCATTGTACGTAACCAGCACCTCGAATCCTCGATACTAGTACTATATAGTAGGGGTAAGTAGTAGGAGTAGTAGGGTGGCATGGGCCAGAACAAGCATTCACGTCCAGGAGTACGGCACACGCCACCACCACGACATCCATCTGACACCATATTATTTCTTGGAGTCTGTGCTAGAGCAATCTCTTCAACCTCGTCGTTTCTCAGCCATCACGCGGCGGGCGAGGTGGGGGGTTTGCCGATAGTTGGTTTCCTTAACGGCGGACCCACTTGTAAGGCCAACTCCAACGCACGACCCCAAACGGACCTCCATTTTGCACGAACTCCAACGATACTTTTGACTAGAAAAGCAAGACCAAAGAAAACAAGAACCACAAGAATACATTTTACTACTCCTGTAAGTTGGATTAGTGCCTTCTCAATGCATTCATTGTTGATCTGCGGAGGCTCGATCTTGCGTGCTTCTTTCTTCTTCGAGTGTAAAGAAGTAGACGTTGCTTCCTCGCATCTAGTCTCATGTCTAGCCTCTATTCTAGTAGGACTATTAACAAGTGCACTAATCTCATCTCTAGCCTCTGTGCTACCTAAAAGTGATAGAACATCTACTAAATTGCGCTCTATCAATATATGGATGTACTCTTCTTCCCAATACAAAAACTTGCATCCATTCTACTCCCTCCGTTGCACAATACATGCCTTCTATTTGTCAAAATATATATGTATCTAGACATGTTTTAGTATATATGTACATCCATTTTTGGACAAATGGAAGTCAAGTATTTTGGAACGGAGGGAGTACACAATAAAATTTTTAAGTTAGCACAACTAGTCTAATCCGAGAGCACAACCGAGGATTTGGTCGGGTTCTTCCTCCTTTTGCCGACAGGTGGGACATCCAGCATCCAGGTCGTGTCATGAAAGAAAATAGAGTGGTAGTTGAAGCCACGAGATGTGCATCTTGGGTTAAACTGTAAATAGAATCTTACTACTCTTGAGTAACTCCAAAAGCGGCCACCGAAGATCTTTATTGGATTTGTTTTTCATCACCAACATGTCAAGGTGAAAGATGTGCAGGTTCAGTGGGTCCGCTTGCATTTTCAATGACATGTGGGACTGCATGTGAGCAAACAGACGATGGGCTCTGCGCGTCCACTGGCTGGCTGAGAAGAGAGATAGAGGAGGGCTGAGCACGGACTGCAGGAAATTTGTTCTGCGTACCTCGATATAGGCTCGATATAGTGGGGTGGCATGGGCCATAACTAGCATTCACGTCTAGCAGTACGGCACACGCCACCCACACGAGTCCCATCCGACACCAACTTTCTTGGAGTCCGTGCTACGGCCATCTCTTCTCCCTCTTGTTTTCTCAGCCATCGCGCGGTGGGCGGGGTGGGGGTTTGCCGCTAGTCAGTTTGCTCAATTGTGGTCCCACTTGTAAGTGAAAATGCAACACCGCATGCATTCTCGTTTGAGCGGCGTGCCGGACCAACCGTGTGGGGGTGCGACGCGAATACGGCAGGCTTTTCCTTTTGAACTCATAACTTGTAAAATTTGGTTTTGCTCCATGGCGCGACCGATAGATAGAAAATAACGATTTTGCCTAGAGTAATGAGAAGTTTGGTTCTGGCGCCGTTCATGCATGGAGTACGTATGAAAATTATGAAGTTGATGCGAAAGGTAAGATAGTTACTGTAGTATCATATACTACTACATGGATTTGACGGAAAGATAAAAATACGTACGGATCCACCAACGACATCCTCACACCCTAGTGCGCCGGGTCACCAACCGACGTGTGAGGAGTAGCGGCGTTGGCGGCGAGCTCAACGTGCTTCTGAACAGTGCCGTCCAAGGTTGCCCTGCGGTCCAAGAAGGCCAGCGTCCTATCGTCCTCCTCTTGCATGTAGTAGTCCTTGTGGACAATTTGCGCGTAGATGTGGGTGATTATGTCGATGGTGTCTTGTTGCGCTAGGCGTTGCGCGGCGAGCGCGACCTCGAGGTGGACATTCTCTGTTGCGATGGCGGGCAGTCGCAGGGCCACCAGTGCGTCGAAGAGGTTGTCACCATAGTGGCTGTTGAGGGTGGCGGGCATCACAGAGCCTGGGCGCGTCGGCTGGAGGCTTACGTCAAAGTCGTCCGTGAGCTTCTTAACGACGGTGAACTTGTCGAGGAAACCGACGAGGACCTCGTCAAACAAGGAGATGAAGCTGTCGTCCAAGCGGCCCCTCGCCCTGGCGGCCTCAAGCAATACTACCTGGAGACATTCCTCGGTGCTGGGCCGCAGGCCGGCGTCATGGACCATCTGGCATAGCCGGCTGATGCTCGTGCTCATCGCCTCCATGGGTCTAGCTTAGCTTCTAGTCAACTGATCTTGTGATTCGAGTGATCACTCTTGCCCTTGGTTAGCGTGCGTAGGTGCGTAGGATTTCGTACTACTCCCCGGCCCTCTACTGCACCTGCCTTTGGCTGTATGATAGGTGGGCCAGCCACCCCCTGGGCCCACGTGTCATTCACCCAAAGGTAGTTGCCGTAAGTCAATGAAGCTGCGTCCCCCTCCGTGCCGGTGCAGTATAGTCATCTCACGGGACCTCTTGTTGGGGCCAAACAAGAGAAGTTTGATGTTTACTGGTTTATTGGTCCCCTTTGCATTTTGCGCCAAGTTTTGACCTTTGATTTAACTAATAAAATGTTAATGCATGTAAACAAAAATGTTGTGTAAGTCACCTTACGAAAACCAAATAATCCCAAAACACTTAGGCACGGTGCATTAACTCCCTCCTTGTTTCTTATTTCGTGACATATCAACCAATGAGAGATGCCAGCCGTGAATGCTTTCAATGACTTGAGACTCCCAAACATGACACGCAGTGTTTAGTTCATTGCATGTAATCCTATTAGTACTCTAGTTAGCAAAAAACCATTAAGTTCTCTCGCCGATAGGAATAAAACACCATGTATTTATTTACAGAGGGAGTAGTACATTTTTTGTGACATGCATTACTAGATATTGCTAGTCAAATACTAAAATCTAGATGGACGTGGTAGTACTCCTAAATCCAAACGGTGGTGCTACTAGTACTAGTAGTAGTACTACCAATGTAGTAGTAGGAGTACTAGCACTGTACTACCCGTTGGTCAAATTATTACGTGCTACTCCTCCAGTGAAGTGACAAGACCCTGCACCGGAGATGACACCTGAGTATAGGCGCCGTGTTCGGCATACCATAGTCAGCCTCACCGTCTGCAGTCACTATCATCATGGCTGTAGAGCTAGCCTGCTTACAACTAGCCCTGTTCAACATAATTTCCCGTGCATAGATGCCCGTGCATTGCACGGAACACCAAGATTGGGGGTGGACGGCTCCGGCAGCGGCCATCGCACCAGATTTTTCCACGGCCTTCTAGATGTGGTTGGGAGGAGATAAGGCTGATTGTGAGTGAGGGAGTCCTGGATTAGGGGGTGTCCGGATGGCCCGACTATGACCTTTGGCCGGACTCCCGGACTATGAAGATACAAGATTGAAGACTCCATCCCGTGTCCGGATGGGACTTCCCTTGGCATGGAAGGCAAGCTTGGCGATACGATATGAAGATCTCCTCCCATTATAACCGACTCTGTGTAACCCTAGCCCTCTCCGGTGTCTATATAAACCGGAGAGTTTTAGTCCGTAGGACGAACAACAATCATACCATAGGCTAGCTTCTAGGGTTTAGCCTCTCTGATCTCGTGGTAGATCAACTCTTGTACTACCCATATCATCAATATTAATCAAGCAGGAGTAGGGTTTTACCTCCATCGAGAGGGCCCGAACCTGGGTAAAAACATCGTGTCCCTTGTCTCCTGTTACCATCCGCCTAGACGCACAGTTCGGGACCCCCTACCCGAGATCCGCCGGTTTTGACACTGACATTGGTGCTTTCATTAAGAGTTCCTCTGTGTCATCGCCGTCAGGAAGGATGCCGCACCTCGTCTTTAAAGACGGCGCTGTTGCTAAAGGAGCTTTGGCTGTCGGCCAAACTCTCCGGCTAGGTAGTTTTTTGATGACCGCCTGTTCGGCCGCCGCGCCGACGATGACCTCTCGGGCCATTGAAAGCAATCTCCACATCAGCTCGGAACTTGCCGAGCAGTTAGATCTGATGGAGCTCTCTTCCCTAAACGAGCTCTTGGATCGCATTGCCGCCCTGGGAGTCGCTACAGATTACGGCCAGATTGGGCTTAAACCCGATCAGAGAGAGATCGACTCTCCCCAGGTCACCCACCACGTTGAAGTGGTGGAAGAACAATGCGGCGAATCTTCGCCCGTCCTAAGGACCAGATGTGTCCAGATTCCCGACCCCTCCAAGCCGGACACCCGCGGAGGGGAGGATGTTGCCCAAGCCCTGAACCTAAAGTCAGGCAGCAGGCCTGATTCATTGAATAATGTCCAAGAAAACAGGCTTCCGAATTCGGAAATTTCTTGGCCCCTGAATCTTATATCGGGCGAGGTTCCGGATTTAAATCCACCCGCCCACCCAAATATAAGGGATCTATCCCAAATACGGCAAGAGCCCGGGGAAACAGTACACCACTACTGGGCCAGATTCCTCCTGGTTATGAACAGGATAAAGGACTTCCGTGAGAAAGACGCAATTTCCTTCTTCTGTAACAACTGCACGGACATCGGAATCCTCAACGCCATAAGTCGCCGTGAAATTACATGCTTCGCCGACTTGACATCCATAGTACGAAAGTACTGTGCGATAGAAAGCGTTCGGAAAACCGAAATTAAATTCTGGGACAATCCGGTCCTGAATACAATACCAGTCCAAAACAAAAGGGCGCATTATCGCCAGGCACCTGAGCCAAACAGCAAAAAACAAAAACCCTCTATAGGGTATGGGATCGTACTGGAGGGATGGCTCAATGGACCCTGTAAAATTCCTAGTTCAGGGGAAGTCACACCAACTCACAGCCTTAGAGCATGTTGGATACTCCGACAGGTGGCCAGAAGTGGCGAGGAGCTTCTAACTCCAGAATCCGCAGAGCACCACCCCAGAAACGCCAGTACGGTGTCGACAGTCTTCGAGACTTTCGCATCAAACAATGCAAGGAAACAAACGCTCCGCAGCCTTACCGAAGTCTACCAAGTAGCAATAATAAACCCATGGAGTGACACGGCTATTACCTTTAATGCCAGTGATGAACCTAAATTCCGGACAGCCCGAGCACCAGCCGCATTGGTCCTCAGTCCGATAGTGTATGGCTTCCGACTTACAAAGGTACTCATGGACGGCGGCAGCGGACTTAACCTCATCTATGAGGAAACCCTGCGAAAAATGGAAATAGATTGGAGCCGCATTAAGCGAAGCAACACAACCTTTAGAGGAATAATACCAACCTGGGAAGCATGCTGTTCAGGGAAAATCACACTGGATGTGGTGTTCGGCACGCTGGATAATTACAGATCCGAGGAGGTCACATTTCAAGTGGCCCCGTTCAGCAGTGGATACCACGCTCTGTTAGGGCAAGAAGCATTTACAATTTTTCAAGGCATACCCCATTACGGGTACATGAAGCTCAAAATGCCCGGACCCAACGGAATCATCACTCTTGCTAGTGATCCAGACACAGCGCTCCGCGCCGAAAACAAGACAGCCGCACTGGCCCTGGAGGCATTATCTGAAGCCCTAGCGGCCGAGGAACTAACTGCGTTGCACTCCACGGTGGACAAGGACGATGTGATACTAGATAAGAGATCCAAGTCCACCTCTTTTAAACCAGCGGACGAAATAGTCAAATTCCAAGTCCATCGAACGGACCCCACAAAAAAGGCCTCCATCGGGGCACAATTAAACCCCGATGTAGACGCCGTACTATGAGAATTCCTACAGGAAAATTGGGACATCTTTGCCTGGCACCCCTCAGACATGCCAGGAATCCCACGCAGGCTGGCCGAGCACAGCCTGAACATCCTAAAAGGGTTCAAGCCCGTTAAGCAGACTCTTCGGCGTTTCTCCGGACCCAAGAGACAAGCCATGGGAGAGGAGCTAGAAAAACTACTAGAAGCCAGATTCATCAGAGATATAAAACATCCGGACTGGCTAGCAAACCTAGTGATGGTACCAAAGAAGGACAAATCCTGGCGCCTATGTGTCGATTTCAAAGACCTAAATAAGGCCTGCCCAAAGGATCCCTTCCCCCTCCCCCGAATTGATCAAATCATCGACGCCACTGCAGGACACGATTCATTGTGTTTCCTCGATGCATACTCTGGCTACCACCAAATCAAGATGGCAGAGTCAGACCAAGCCGCAACGGCATTCATCACCCCATACGGCCCATTCTGCTTCAACACGATGCCCTTCGGGCTCAAAAACACCGGCGCAACATATCAACGCATGATTCAGACATGTCTGGCCAACCAGATCGGCAAAACAGTTGAAGCGTACGTAGATGACGTGGTCGTCAAAACCAAACACGTCGATACTCTAGTAGACGACTTGAGGCTCACATTCAACAATATCCGAGCATATGACATTAAGCTCAACCCGGAAAAATGCGTTTTCAGCGTACCGGCCGGAAAGCTCTTGGGCTTCATCGTATTCGGTAGAGGAATTGAAGCTAACCCAGCCAAGATCCGAGCTCTATCACAATTGGATATCCCAAAAGATCTCAAACAAATACAAAAATTATCTAGATGCGTGGCGGCTCTAAGCCGCTTTATCTCCCGCTTAGGAGAAAAGGTATTACCCCTTTATCGCCTCCTGCGACGCACCGAACACTTCGAGTGGACGGATGCCGCTACGGCCGGACTCGACGAAATCAAAGCCATATTGGCAACAAATCCGGTCCTGGCCGCGCCCAACACGGGCGAACCAATGCTATTATACATCGTGGCAACCCATCAAGTTGTAAGCGCGGTGCTCGTTGTCGAACGAGAAACGGACGGACACAAGTTCCCTCTCCAAAAACCAGTTTACTACGTGTCCACTGTCCTAACCCCATGCAAGTCACGGTACCCGCATTATCAAAAGATAGCATACGCAGTGTTCATGGCATCCCGTAAGCTGCGACACTATTTCCAAGAGTGTTCAATAACAATAGCCTCCAAAGTACCTCTTAATGACATTATAAACAACCGCGACACAACAGGCCGGATCGCCAAATGGGCCATTGAGATCCTCCCGTTCGACATAACTTACAAGCCATGGCGAGCTATTAAGTCGCAGGTTTTGGCCGACTTCATCACCGAATGGACTGAAGCCGAGCTCCCTAAAGAGTACGACGCATATTCCAACTGGATCATGCACTTCGACGGATCCAAAATGTTGGCTGGCCTGGGGCTGGCGTCATTTTGATGTCCCCAACCGGAGATACAGTCCAATACGTACTTCAGATAATGTACACGGACTCCAACAACACGGCCGAATACGAGGCCCTTCTACACGGTCTCCGGATGGCAGTCTCCATGGGCATTCAGCGCCTAGAGGTTCGCGGGGATTCAAACCTCGCGATATCCCAAATAAATGGAGACTTTGATGCCAAAGATCCGAAAATGGCAGCTTATCGCAACGCCGTCCTAAAGATGTCAGCCCGGTTTGAGGGGCTTGAATTTCACCACATAGCCTGGGAGATTAACCAGGCAGCAGACGTGTTGGCACGCATTGGCGCAAAGCGCGATGCCTTCCCTCCCAACATCTTCCTAGAGAGGATGTTCAAGCCATCCGTATCATGGGAGGGAGAGTCCGGAAACAATAGCCCGGACACAACCACACTTCCCCTCACCGAACATTCTGACACAGTTGCTGGCTCCGCCAACGAAACAACACCGTCAGCCCACACAATAATGGCAGTCATTGCCCCGTGGACAGAACCATACCTAGCCTACCTAAGTAGGTAGGAACTTCCCGAGGACCAAAACAAGGCCCGCTGCATAGTGCGGCGATCTAAAGCCTATAAAGTCCACGAGGGAGAGCTTTATAAGAAAAGCACAACCGGAGTCCTTCAAAGGTGTATCTCCGAAGAGGAAGGGCGAAACCTTCTAGCTGAAATTCATGCCGGACTCGGCGGGCACCACGCCGCAGCCCGGGCCCTTGTAAGCAAGGCCTTCCGTACCGGATTTTGTTGGCCGACGGCCCGGGCAGACGCTCAGGACTTAGTGCAGTGATGCGTCGGTTGCCAATTATTCGCTAACCAAAGCCACATGCCGCCTACCGCCCTACAAACCATACCCATTACCTGGCCTTTTGTGGTCTGGGGGCTTGACATGGTTGGACCCCTTAAAGGAGGAACCCACAAGCAAAAATATCTACTGGTCATGGTGGACAAATTCACTAAATGGATAGAGGCCAAGCCTGTAAAGACGGCCGAATCCGGACCGGTGATAGACTTCATATCCGGGGTCATACACCGTTACGGCATCCCCCATAGCATCATAACTGACAATGGCACAAACTTCACGGCCGACGAAGTTAAAATCTGGTGCAAAAACATGGGCATTAAGCTCGACTACGCTTCAGTCTATCACCCTCAAAACAATGGTCAAGTCGAGTGAGCCAACGGTCTCATTATGAGCGGCATCAAACCCAGACTAGTGCGATCCCTCAAGGAATCTAACATGCACTGGGTAGAGGAGCTTGACTCCGTACTCTGGGGGATGCGGACCATGCCGAATCGCACTACCAGATTCACACCATTTTTTATGGTATACGGCGCAGAGGCAGTCTTGCCCTGCGACATAATTCATGACTCACCCCGCGTGCGCATGTACGAAGAAAGAGAAGCCGAGCTTGATCGGCAGGACAGCTTGGACGCATTGGAGAAGGAGCACGACATGGCAAAAGCTCGTTCCACATTCTATCAACAACAGGCTCGAAGATATCAAAGCAGAGAAGTACGGGCCAAAACTTATAACGTTGGCGAACTAGTTCTATGCCTGCCGGACAAGAAAAAGGACAAACTAAAGCCCAAATGGCAGGGTCCCTTCATAATAGACCAAGTCCTGACTGGTGGAGCGTACCGTATACGAAACGCATCGGACAACCGACTTGAGCCAAACCCATGGAACGCAGCATGCCTACGAAGATTCTACGCCTAGCGCAGGACTCCATGTTCGTCTCCCTCCTCTATCTCTTCTTTTACCCCTTTTTTTAGCTGCCTAGTATTTCTCTCCTTCTCCCTACCTTTTTCTCCCAGGCCCTTAGGGGCTTGCTTGCACGTTGTTCACACATACTTGACGCGCTACCCGCGCTCATTATACCTGGGGGCTTCTTTATCAGAAGTTTATGTAAACGGGCCTTATGCCCAAAACATGTGCGGAACTTCCGCATGAACCTTTTATACACCATTATATGCATCGATATGACTTAAGTTTTGGCCAAGCTGGGTTTCCTGGCTCCTGTGCTTACCCCTACGTTCTCGTTTGTTCGGCTAGGTGGTAAAGGGATCACCTCTGCGATTGTTACTGCCGGGTCAGCCAGATGTGTACCTCAGACTGGGTGAAGCTGAAAGCTAGCGTTCTTAAGGGAATATTCTAGTTTATTTATCTGCCCCCAGATGCTTTTCTGCTTTTTTTCGCAGTTCGGACATGCACTTTAGGGCATGCCTCCCAGGGAAAGGAACCCCTAATGGAACTATTCTCCCTGGAAGATGTTTCTTACTAACCATGTAATATAACATAACTAGTTGGGCACTTGTCTGCTAAAGCACTTATGACCCCTACGTCTGGTCTCCATGCATGCCCGGTTCTTATATAACCGAGAAGGTATTCGGACACACTCCGGACTATCGGGTCCAGAGGTTGAAGCGAAAAGGTCCGCAATGACAAACGATCTACAATCCGGCTAGAAGGCATTTTCCATGTCATTTTAAATTACAAGAGTCACTCGGTATATTCTTCTTCAATACCATCCAATAGGCAGTCTAATTTACAGTCCTAATGAGAATACTTTGCAGCCAGCTCTACCTGGCCATATACTAAGCTGATAGGAATCTCCTTTCCGTCAGGACCCATAGGGCCGACCTCAGCCATGTGGTTCCGGTCAGCCTTCGTGTACCGAGTCTCCACCATGGCCCAGGCCTCCCTAGCACCTTGACGGCAGGCCGATATCTTCCACAACCGGAAGCGCTGCCGCACTCCCTCCAGCTGCTTTGCAAGCTCCCCAAGGCCTTCTGGCATGGAGAGGGATGGCCACATAGCCTGGACGACGCCCTGCATTGCCTGCCAAACTTGTTCGTGCAGTTGCAATAGCTCGGGAAGAAGGTCCCCCGTTGAACCGGGCATTTCCTCCGCATGACGACCTGTCAGGAGAGCTACAGACATAGCTCTGTCAATCGACTTCCTCGCCGAATTCTTTTTTCGAAGATTCGTTCAAGCACTTACTAAAAATGCCGCGTCGAAGTCACCGATTCTCCTTTATAGAAGCAGACAGCTGAATACGAACATACTTTAGTTCCTCGCCCAGCTGGGTATTGGCGTCTTGGAGTTTGTTCTTCTCTTGCCTCACCCTCGTCAGCACGCTCTCGCCAGCCTTTAGTTGGCGTAGGAGTTGTTGCTTGTCCGGATTTACTCCGGCCCCATCTGCACTATTATCGTCAGAGTTGCACACATGCCGCACTTCACAATGGAATTATCTTTCGAAGCATATATAACCTGAGGGGGTCCCCTTGGCATTATCTGAAGCGGCCCATGCGGCCTCGAATTGGGCCTTGCACTCTTCAAGCTCCTGGGACAGTTGCGTGTTCTTCTTTGTAAGACCCTGCATAACATATGATCCTTAAAACAGTTATCTTAACTATTTCAAGTCTCGGGGGCTACTGACATATATAACCTTCAATTTTACTCACCTGTATGTCTTTTACATACTGCTCTGTGGCTCTAGCTAGACCATTATGAGTGGCACGGAGGTACGCATCTCCTGTACTAAAGGCGTCCAACGCCTCTGGGGAAAACATGCGTCACGAAGAACAGTCCGGCGACGCCTGTGGTTCATGGCACTCTCCACCTCTGAATTGGTGGCAGATAGCCCGTATGCGTCCTCTGTTGGAGGAAAGCCTGAGGCGCGCCCCGTGTCCGCCTCCGCTTCCGGACCCGGCCTTGAACCCTGGCCGGTGGATATAGTTCGACGGGCTCTCTTCTTTCTAAGAAGAGCATGAGCGTTAGTATGACTTGAGGGCATAAACCCTAGGCATTAAATTCGCACGCCGTACCATTGCACCGGAATCTCGATCTGGTCCGCACTTCTTTTTGGCCTGCCTGGCTTCAGCGGCCCTTGTTGGCTGCCCACCGCGGGCTCGGCCTTCCGCCTCGAGGATTTACCCTGCGAAATGAAACACTATTAGTTGACGGCATTCAAGATAAAGCATGGTTGGATCTCCTTGAAAGTACTGGGACTTCGGTCTCGGTTACCTTTGAGGCTGGAAGTAGTCCGGGATAGTCGGCCGTAATGGCCACTAAGGTGTTGTCCTTACTCAATTGATGAAACACCCCATCAATTAACTCCACACATAAGTCGAGGTCCTCTTGTGAGTCCGGATCGAGGGACCGTTCCGGGTCCTCGGATTGTGGAGGAGGGCTGTTTATCTCCTTCATAGTCTGGCGCAGCTCCTGCGTTAACATTGCTAGACTAAGTACTCAATTATGGGAATTTCGAAAGCGGGTAGGCAAGTGAAAATGTTCGCTCACCCAGCATGGAGGACTGTACATGGAGAATCCGCCCCGTGGGTTGACCCAGAGGAATTCCTCATCTTCTCCCTTGTACAAAGCGGATAAGATCTTCATTAGAGTGGCAGCCGAATCCGGCCTCTTGCGACTGCACCGGGTGGCGTCGTCCTCCCTGTTGAAATCCCACATGGGGTGGCCTTTGTACTGAAGCGGCTGCACCCCCACGTAATGCATGTGGCCATGACCTCGACCATGGTCAATCCGGAATGAGCCCGCAATCTTATCCGTCTCATCAGGTAAAGGACGTCCCTATCAGCTTCCCTCTGAGGGTTTCGTGGGCGCCAGCTCAGGCGTTTCTTCAACGGAGCATTATTAAACTCAGGAAGGCCGATCCGAACAGGGTCCGGCAGGGGGACGTCGTCCATATAAAACCATTCCGAAGGCCAGTCCTCGGATGCCTTCTTTGGGGTACCGGATAGATATCCGGTCCCGGCGATGCGCCATAGTTCGGTTCCGCCCACTTGATAAATTGACCCCTCCTGAGAGCGGGGCACAAGGCAGAACAACCTCTTCCACAACGTGAAGTGGGCCTCGATGCCCAAAAACAGCTCGCAGAGGGCCACGAAGCTCGGAATATGCAGAATGCAGGCAGGCGTGAGGTTGTGCAGCTGGAGGCCGTAGAACTCCAGCAACCCTCGGAGAAACAGATGAATTGGAAATCCGAGTCCCCTTATTAAATTAGGGACTAGTCATACCCGCTCTCCTTGAGAGGGATTGGGAACGCTCTCCGCCTGCTCTCCGCCGCTATAGGTGGCAATCCCGGCTCGAACTGGGACCATATATGCTGGGGGGAGGAGCCCCTTGGACTGAAGCACTACTAGCTTGCTATGCGGGACAGAACACCGCTCCCAATCTCCAGGTCGAGGGCTAGAGAGGCGAGAGGAGGAGCTGCTCCGACCGGCCATGGTGGAATGGATCTCTGTCGAAAGCGCTCTGATGGATACTCGCGGAGGAAAGGTGGTGTGATTTGGATCTAAATCCCCGTCTCTTTTATGGGCGGCTCATTAACACAACTTGGGGGGTAAATGCAAAAAGCCCTGGCTTTTCACATTCGTTTGACACGTGGAAGATGGTCATTATGGGGCACAGAAGCCGAGGAGAGCAGCACACACTAGAAGACGGACACTATTCGACAGGTACAAGGAATTTGGAGAAGAACCCGCCTTGCAATGCCGAAGACAAACTTGCGCACCGGACTTATCATCATTGAAGCCTGGTTCGGGGGCTACTGAGGGAGTCCTGGATTAGGGGGTGTCCGGATGGCCGGACTATGACCTTTGGCCAGACTCCCGGACTATGAAGATACAAGATTGAAGACTCCATCCCGTGTCCGGATGGGACTTTCCTTGGCGTGGAAGGCAAGCTTGGCGATACGATATGAAGATCTCCTCCCATTATAACCGACTCTGTGTAACCCTAGCCCTCTCCGTGTCTATATAAACCGAAGAGTTTTAGTCTGTAGGACGAACAACAATCATACCATAGGCTAGCTTCTAGGGTTTAGCCTCTCTGATCTCGTGGTAGATCCACTCTTGTACTACCCATATCATCAATATTATTCAAGCAGGAGTAGGGTTTTACCTCCATCGAGAGGGCCCGAACCTGGGTAAAAACATCGTGTCCCTTGTCTCCTGTTACCATCCGCCTAGACGCATAGTTCGGGACCCCCTACCCGAGATCCGCCAGTTTTGACACCGACAGTGAGAGACAAGGAGTTGTTTGTAAATGGGGAACAAGTGCGGGCATCTTTTTGCAAAAATGGAGAAGCTTGGTTTGTATGCGTCAGATCTAGATCCGACGGCTATTGGTTGAAGATGGGAGGCACAACATCATCACCAACTCAGGACCTGTTTGATTCACAGGATTTTGAAAACGCAGGAATAGGACATGGCAATATTACAAGTTTTAAACTGATATTACAAATGTTAGGAGTAATGCTGCACCTACGAAGAGGGAAGTACTAGGAAGTTTACGTAAGAACTTCTGTTACTTTAGGTGGATGCAGCATTATCGTACAAACTAAAATCCACCACCCTGACAAGTCACTAATGGGCAAATACGTTTTCGAGTCTCTGGCCACTTGATGTTTCAAAAACAAATTCAGCTTCTGCGGAGACTTTGTCATTTAGGCTTAGATGCTTGCGGTGATCAGCACGCCATTCATTGTTGTGCCAGAGAACGCCAAACGTCATTACCTTGAGCACACTTGGCTCCAGAACAAAAAACCTGGCCAATTTAATCTCAGATGTGCTGCCTCGGTAGTCGATCAAATCAATTTCTATAAGATGGAGATCAAGGCATTCAATGAGATTGTTATAGTGCATCACATTTTTCACTTTCGGGTCTTTTTTTATCTGCAAAAGAAGAGAACGTATTAGAGCAGTTGGCTGCATAAGATTGCCGTGTCATCAAGAGGTACCAATATCATTTGCTCATACAATAGGGTTGGCTGGCTAGTGATTTTCTCTCTCTCTCTCTCTCTCTCTCTCTCTCTCTCTCTGTTTCCTCTCATTTAACTAGGAGCACGTGAAGAGCTTGGGCATTTGTTGCCTTCCACTATGTGGCCGATGCCATATTTCACAAAAGTATGCCACATAATACACATCAATGTCAAATCAAAAGATTTTGGCACCGCTCTCGCGATGTGAGAGAGTTGGCACCGATGTGCACATAGACCCACATGTATAAACAATCAATCAAACCAACTACACCAGCCTCTCACTCTCCCAAACACGTGTTTTTTTATTGCCTCAGTCCTCTCTCTCTCTCCCACGCAGTGTTTTTTCATTGCGTAAGTTAATTTGGCACCGGAGCAAAGTAGGTGATCCAGATTGGGGCACCAGGTGAGCAATGGAGGGGCATCGATGCCAAATGCATCACAAGTGAATTTGGCACATGTTTTGTCCTACATAGCCCACTTTTGTACTCCCTCCGTCCCAAAATTCTTGTCTTAAATTTGTCTAACTATGGATGTATCTAGTTACATTTTAGTGTTAGATACATCCGTATCTAAACAAATGTAAGACAAGAATTTTGGGACGGAGGGAATACTACCTCGTATTTAGTATAAAATTTTGACCATAGATTTACCTAAGAAAATTCCAATGCATGTCACTAAAAATTACACCATTTGAAATCATGTTCAAATAAGAATCCAACGATATACTCCCTCCGTTCCAAAATAGATGACCCAACTTTGTACTAGTACAAAGTTGGGTCATCTATTTTGGAACGGAGGGAGTAGTTCTTAGTGACATGCATTAAGATTTTGTCAGTTAAATCTATGGTCAAATTTTGATACTACAAAATTGGAAGAGTAAACCAGGACGGAGGTAGTACTTGCTCTTAGGGTAACCATAGAGTTACTGGAGTAGTCTAAGTTACTTTCCACTATGACTAGCCCAGGCTACTACTACAACATAAAAACGATGCAGGTGATCACGTGAGAAAAAATACTAAAAACATTTCTTTCGGTGCATTGCGTACATGCAGTTTTGAACACTACACTTGTCATTGTAATTTGGGAAAATTACGAAAAAATTGAGCTACGTTGTGATTACCGTTTACTTATAGGAAAGAAGTTTCACCTCGATGAGTAGCTTCTCCGTGCACGGAAAGCATGTAAGGAATCCAACAACTTGATCCAGATTGGGGCCGATAGATTTTAGTGCTAAGATCTTCACTGTGCGCATGGACTGGGTCAAGCTTGTGGGAATCATTTTCTAGAAGACGGTCGTAAATGCATCAAGAAGAAATTTAAAAATGTGAATTTCAAGAAGACGGAGAGGAAGACGAGTGCTGTACCTGAACGATTACGGATCCAATAAAGATTTCGGAGAATTTGGCAGACGAGTACACCAACGCTGTCAATTTCGGCGCGTCAATGACCCTGATTTTTGTTGGACCTTCTAGATCCGATACAAACAATCTCTCAAGGAAAGGCGCATTCTCAATGACCATAACATGGAATAGCTGGAGTGATCTCTTCCCAATTGATGTCTTGTTGCGGGGCCAGCAAGACACATAAATCCATCGGAGATTCGTCGAGGCGATGTGGAGGCTAATGAACCCGTGGATCTGCTCAAGACGAAGGTACTCAAGCGCAGTACAGCTGCGGAGCAGGTGCTCCATAGCCTTCTTCGAGATCACAACGTCGAAGAGGTCGAGCTGCTTGAGTTGAGGGAGAAGAAGGGCGGGCGCGACATTAATCTGGGGAAGATAGCAGGAGCTGAAGCTGGCGCGGCGCAGCGTTGGCGTGAGGCGGAGCGCGGACGGCGACAGAGAGCGACATCGTCCAGCTTCAAAGCTGAGCTCCTCGAGCTGATCTAGGGCGGGGGATAAGAACCACTCATCGAACTTGGGTTGGACCTTGCAGTTGGTACTGAACATGTGGATGTCAAGGCGTCTGGCTGGCCCAGGGTGCGATGAAAGGATCTTGGAGACTGCGGCCATGCGTTTGCAATCCTCGTCGCAGAGGCAGCTGTCGACGGTGAGGTTGAGGGGGACGCAGCGCCAATGGGGGCGCCACTGCCAGGAAAGCAGGGCGGTCCGCATGGCAGATTTGGTGGGGAGGAGGCCGATGATGACGAGCAGCATGTCGTCGGGAGGCTGCTGATGAAGTCCAGGCTCGCCGGATGCAGTTTTGGCTCGAGCCGCCTCCGCTTGTTGGCTGCCTCGCCGTCCATCTCAACCGGCAGCGACGCCGGTGTACACGTGTGCTGGTGTGTGTCGTGTGCTGGGTGTGCGCGAGTGCGTCCTTCTGTGCATGCCGCCACGCAGTGGTGAATTGTGCGCGAGTGCGTCCTTCGCGTGCAAGAAGTTTGTCCTCAATGCACCCTCAATTTACTAGCGTGCGGGGTGCTACCTCGAGTGGTTTCAACTTTGTTTACTTCACCGCGTGTCATATGGGCCTCTAGTTTACTTATTTTCACCCACTGCCACATGGGCCAGCACACGAAGATACAGAACACGAGCTGACAAGGCAGCATGTGGATTGGTTGACCGGTCAACTAAACAATATACGGAGCTATACACTGACACAGTGAGCGTATAATCCATCGGTATAGAGAGTTCGAGTGAGAGGGGAGGTCCGTGAGAGATAGCAGAGAGAGAGAGAGAGAGAGAGAAAGTGCTACTCCCTCCGTTTGATAATGTAGTTCCAACATTTTTTTAAGTCAAACTTTTGAAACTTTGACCAAGTTTATAAAGAAATTACTTATATCTACAATACCAAAGATAAATGATAGTATGAAGTAAGTACATGTTGTGATGAATCTAATGATTGTTCCAGATGTAAATGTTTTTCTCCACATATACCTGGTCAAACTTTTCTGAGGTTTGACTTTTCAAAACATCCATATGCTTATGGACGTGATAGAGTCCCTAACTAGAGAGAGAGAGAGAGAGAGAGAGAGAGAGAGAGAGTGAAAAAAGTTTGTGTGCGTGTGTGAAAGAGACATGGACAACACACAATAAAAGTAGAGAAAAAGCATGCGTGTCTTATGCAAACATATCACACATGCATCTTTGACAATGGAGGCAAGGTGAGGAGATAGTGTGTGGTTGTTTGGAACCAAGAGAGCAAGACCTCTAGCACGTGGCCAAGAGGGGTCTGACAAACAAGGAAGAGAGGTCGAGAGAGATGTACGGAGAAAATGCAGACATGGGGAGGAGAGAGTGTATGTTTGTCATAGAGAGATCCCCTGGAGATCGTGATGGGACTACATGGGTCGGAGATCGAGTGACAAGGTGTATGCATGATAGAAGATGCCCCGAGAGATATCGAGATAGACGTATGGATGGAAGGAGACAATACGTGTGTTCTTGATGGCTAGTAAGAGATAATCATACTTAAGAGGGGGGGAGTGCTTGCACCTATGATGGAGTGAGGGATTATGGTACTTAGGGGGGTGCGTCACATGGAGAGATAACAAGGGCGGAGAGTGTTGGATGGGTCTATATGTATAGCATGAGCGAGACATGTGTATGTGTGAACCAGGGAGATATAAGGCCAGTTTGGCTTGCGTCCTGAGCATCTTTTGCCTGGCCTGGAGTTGTGGCTGGATTTCATGCACGCTTTTTTGGTTGCTACCCTGTGAAATAGAAAGCCTGCCTGGCCTGGGTTCCCTTGCACTTTAATTAGCCTGGCTGAACTCCAGACACTGCAAGTAGCCTGGCCCAGGCGATCAATTTTGAACGCCTGGCCGTGCTTGGTCGTGCGGTCACGAGGCTAACAACAACATGGATTGATATTAACATTAAATAATTGATGCATGGATTGATTGATGGGACATTGATGCTTTGCCTGGCCCAGGCATGAACCAAACGCTTCAGCACCACACAAGACTGGCCAGGTAGAAATATTTTACATCTCACGTCCACACCAGGCAGTACCGGCCATCAAGGCATGAGGGTCAGGTCACGAACCAAACTGACCAATAAAGTTTGAGAGAGATTGAGGAGCCCTGATAAGGCTGAGTGGTGCGTTAGATAGCTGAGAGGGGGAAAGAGATATTCCATCCACTCGATAATACAGTGCATGTAAATTATTTAGAAGTCAAACTTTGGAAACTTTGATCAGGTTTACGCAAATGTTATTTATATCTACAAATACCAAAGATACATCATACAAGACTACATCTCATGGTGAATCTAATGGTATATGTTTGCTGTACTAGATGTAATTCTTTTTCTCCACGTACATGGTCAAACTTTGTGATGTTTGACTTTTCAATAAATCTATATGCTATGGACCGAGGAGAGTGCCTTAGTCGAGACAGATCAAGTGCGTGTGAAGGAGAATGAGTAAGTGTGCAAAAAGAGTATGTGTGTGAAAGAGAAAGTGACAACAAATGATAAATTAGAGAGAGAGTGTGTTTTTTCGTTTCTTATGCGAACATATCACGCATGCATCTCTGAGATGGAAAAGTGAGGCGAGGAGATACATGAAGATAGCTAGTGTGTGATTGTTTGCAACGGAGAGAGACACCCTTGTACCACATGTCCAATAGAGGTTAAGCCAACAAGGAAAAAAGGTCGAGAGGGACACATGGATGGCATGGACGCATGGGGAGGGAGAGAGGGTGTGTTTGTGATAGAGAGATCCCGTTGAGATCGTGAGAGGACTATATGGGTGGGAGATCGAGGGAGTGCGTGCATGATAGAAAGATGCCCCAAGAGAAATCGAGATAGACCATGCACATGTTTGTGATGGAGACTAAGATTAGCTAGTCATATACATATAGGGGGGACTGCGTGTGCCTACAATTGAGTGAGAGACCATCATACTTGGCTAGCTGGGCATGAGATTGTGTGTGTGTGCGTGTGAGATGGAGAGAGAACGAGGGAGAGAGATAGAGTTTTAGATGGGCCTATCGAGTGCGAGTGAGATATGCATGTGTATGTGTGACCCAGGTGGATGGAGAGTTTAAGAGAGGGGGGGA